>NW_012103587.1:4813171-4879658 GCF_000951045.1 Mandrillus leucophaeus
CTGGTCTTCAGAGTCCACAGCCCTGGTCTTCTTCAGAGTCCACAGCCCTGGTCTTCAGAGTCCAGCATCCAAGTGGCTTAGTGAGTTGTTCAGGAATGGACACAGCCCAGTTTTGCTTGAAGAGAATCAGGGCCACAATATCTTGAAGTGGTTATTGTTGAGTTGCTGGTGTCATTTATAAGAATGTTAAGAGGCAGAGAGGCAAAGTGAACCAAGTCAGGAAAATTGACCATTAGATGTAGATCATTCACTTTTGTGAATTATAAAGTCATCATCTTTAATTTTATATTCAATATTTAGCTTTCCCAGTCACACATTGTTTTGCTCCGTCAACTTTACCCTTTGCCTAATGCCATGACCTTAACTTTATTTTTCTAAGAATTGCCTTTTGTATTCTACTGGAAAGTCAAAACTTTATCTTAACTTTATGGCAAATGATCCTTTAGATTTAAGAGAAATCCCAGATGACCAAGAGGAATTAATGAAATCACACACAAAGAAGACCGATTGCCACCCACTTGGATGACATGGGCCAAGCGTGAGATGAGCCGTCTTCCGGATGCAGATCCCACCAGCTCTATCTGTGCTGTGATGTTACACATCAGGGTATTTGCAAGCTTTCTTATGCAGGGATTGGCAAATGAGACCAGCCACCTGCTTGTGTGCATGGAATCTGCACTATTTACGCGAGCCTTTAAGAATGTTATAAAGACACCCTCCAGCCCCACTCACTTTTCTGGTCTTCAGAAGCAGCAAGAAATAACACAGAAAATTCGATGGCATTTAGAAAATTGCAGTGGTGTGCTTCTCTCTACACCAAAACTGCCTAAGCTTTATAATTCTACAACTCTTTTCTGCAACTTAGTTTAGGTAGTTAACTCACTATCGGCTGCATGTTTTTCCCATTTTTTTCCCCTAAATTTTCCATGCTATAAATTAATGGCTCCATTTGTACAACTACGACTAGTGACGTAAAGCTCTGGATGGGGTCTCTGTGTTCTGGACTCTTAATTTCTCGTCCATTGGAAATCTGTTCCTGGAAACAGTCCCGTTCGTTTCCGGAAAATGTTTTCCATTTATAAAAATGCTCTGAATTGCCATCTGATACTGAGTCATGGGTATCTTAGGGAGAAAATCTGTCTGAACACATCTTTCTCTGGTTTCAGGGAGGTAAGGAGACAGGGGCACTGAGGTGAGGGCTGATTAGCATTGAGGCTGAATGGGTCCACTTGATTCCACAACCAGAATCACCGGTTTTTGTCTCTCAGAATGTGGATGGGTCTTGGATTTTTGCTTTATCTCTTTAATCCTACACTCAGGAACTAAGCAGTATTTCCTTGTCAGCTACTCTGTTACCTCCCACGATGCACCTGACTTCTGATTTTCCAGCCAGGGTCTGAATGCACCAGATAATCCAGCTGGGTGTCTTTACACACCAGAAGAGCCACTGGCCAGAATGGAAGGGGAAGAAAGTCACTTCTGGCTTAAGAGCACATCGAAGCAAAATAAAAACAAACAGCAGTCTGTAGAATGACATGGCAGCAAAACAAGCTGGAGAGTTGTCAGATAATGATGTTTTAAAAATGTATGCCCACTTTGGGAGGCTGAGGCGGGTGGATCATGAGGTCAGGAGATCAAGACTATCCTGGCTAACAGAGTGAAACCCCATCTCTACTAAAAATACAAAAAATTAGCCAATTGTGGTGGTGGGTGCCTGTAGTCCCAGCTACTCAGGAGGCTGAGGCAGGAGAATGGCGTGAACCTGGGAGGCAGAGCTTGCAGTGAGTTGAGATCGCACCACTGCACTCCAGCCTGGGTGACAGAGTGAGACTCCATCTCAAAAACAAACAAACAAACAAAACCATATGCCACTAGGTGCAGTGGGTCACACCTCTAATCCTAGCACTTTGAGAGGCTGAGACAGGAGGATCACGCCAGGTCAGGAGTTCAAAACCAGCCTGAGCAACATGGTCAAACTCCATCTCTACAAAAACTAAAAAATAAGAAAAAAATTAGCTGGACGTGTTCGTGCGTGCCTATAGTCTTGGCTACTCAGGGGGCAGAGGTAGGAGGATCACCTGAGCCCTAGAGTTAGAGGCTGCAATAAACCATGATTGTGCCTTTGCACTCTAGCCTGGGTGACAGGGCAAGACCCTCTCTCAAAAAAAAAAAAAAGCATATGCTTTCTTCACTGCTGAAAATGAGTGATTCTTTAATACATCCAAAGGTGTGTTATCTTTAAACATCACAACTTTATTTTAGCTGTTTTGTATGGCATCCTTCCAAAAAGAGTTCTGTATTTGCAATTTTGGTATCTGAAGCAGAGTCCAGTGGATACACATGCATGTGTGTGAGTGTGTGTGTATGTTTGTGTGTGTGTTTGTGTGTGTGTGTCAGTGAGAGAGAGAGAGAATGTCATGGACAGTCTGGGTTATATTTATTTTAATGTTTTTAAGCACAGTGTTGGTCTGTGGAGCTACTTCTCCAAACCTGTTGGTTGTCTTTTATATACTTATTACTGAGAAGCTCTTCAAACGCTTTTCATTTTTACATCTTTCCCTGGCCGTTCTTTCCATGATGTGCCATCACTTTCCACTGCTCTTAGGATGTTCCTTTGGTTGGACCCATGTCATTGAATTTGCTTCTTGTGCGTTTCTTCCCTGGGAACACACAGAACATTATTTAAGAAGCTAAATTTGAGGAAGGATGAGAGCTTGTTTATCATGGTCACCCTATGTCCAGCACACAGCTGTGCTGTGGTATATGCCCATTCAATATTTGTTTCATGAATAACTGAAGCTAATGCAAAGCAGGAGAGAATTATTCCTGGAATCCAACAAGCTTCCCCTTGCCTAGGTTCACGAATAGAAATGCATAGACTCAGTGGGTCCACCATGCGTTCTAAGGAGCTCTTAAAAGAACCCTCCTAGTTGTCGGCAGTGTAATTTGAGAATGCGTTCCTGCGTGCCACAGACATCTATTTTCTTTGCTGAGGAATCCTCATCCATTTCTTCTGGGAAATTCTCCAGCCTTTGTATGCTTCTAGACAGAACTTTGCTGATCAACCTTTGGAAAATCTCTAGTCCAGAGAGTCACTCAGGGTTTGCTTTGTGGCCACGAAGCTGAGAAACGCTGCAAGCATTTTGACCACCCTAATTTCTCACAGATTTTATTCTGCAGCATATTTTCAGTTCCTTTCCTCTTCCCAAGACTTCATACATCGGCCTCATCTGCAGCTGTGTGCGTTCATTTATTTCCCTCTAAACCAACGAAAGCCACTTGCTATTTTGCTGATAATTGACTGACCTAGGTGTGGACCCCTGGAGTATAGCTGAGAATCACATGCTGATGTTTTTCCACCTTCTATGCTTCATTTCTTCCAGAAATAAAGATTTCTCACCGTGAGAAGGCAGTTGACAGGTTGCTTTGCCTACTCCATTCAATTTATTAGAAAATTACACTTTCATGGGACTAATTGTCCTGTAGAAAATTCAACCCAGGAATCTACACAGAATACAGTGACAAACCACAAAAACAGTGTCCTTTGCTCAAAGAAAGCTCTTTTTCAAGTATTTGTGTCTAATGAAATTCTAATGATTTTTTCAATTTCATTTTTTGCACTTTCAAAAATCTTAGAGATACCCAAAAGAACCCACAATAGTATTTGCCTTTAGAATGTAGTGATCATCTTAATAGCTTTCACTTGAAAAGGAGTTCGATTTCATGTGTTTCTGAACACCTCAGTTCCCCAAAAGGATGCTTCTCCATTTATATCCTAGAAGACATTCACTTGAAACATTTGCAACTATTACATTGGGGCCGGGTGCGGTGGCTCATGCCTGTAATCCCAGCACTTTGGGAGGCCAAGGCAGACAGATCACTTGAGACCAGCAGTTTAAGACCAGTCTGACCAACATGGTGAAACTCCATCTCTACTAAAAATACAAAAATTAGCCGGGCGTGGTGGTGCGCACCTGTAATCCCAGCTACTCAGGAGGCTGAGGATCACTTGGAATCAGGAGGTGGAGGTTACAGTGAGCTGGGATTGCACCATTGCACTCCAGCCTGGGCAACAGAGTAAGGCTCTGTCAAAAAAAAATTGAATATTAAGTTGGTGCAAAAGTAATTGCATTTTTTTGCCTTTGAAACTGATGGCAAAAACTACAGTTACTTTTGCACCAACCTCATATAAAACCCTTCCTAGGATTTGGGTTTTTTTAGTTTTGTAAAAAAAAATTGCTAAAAAAATACCTCCTGATAAATTATAATTTCCAAAACTGACATTTATTAAATATCTCAAGTATGATTTTACACTGCAGTGTGGATTATGCATAAGCTTCATGTTTGATTCATTTTTCTTTAAGATTAAAGGTGGTAGATGACACTTATGGGAGGGTGTTGTTTAAAATATCTTCTCCTTGCAGCTCTTCGATGTAGATTGACATCTCTAAGAACTAAGAAAAACATAGAGTAAAAAAGGCATGAATATGCAGAGGCTGTTCATGCACTTCGTGGAGTCAGAGGCAGGGCTAGACCTGCAGTTCTAAGGAGGTGCTGGGGTGAGGGCTCAGGGGAAAAAAGAGACAAGGCTAGAAATAGTGGGCAACCTCAGGGAATCCTCAGATACTTCAAGGCTGCAGGCTAACCCTGTGAAATATTAGAAAGGGAAATCATGGTTTTTATTTAGGGTGCAGGAAAACGAAGAGAAATACTGTGATTGTTTATTGCCTGTGTTTTTATTATGGAATTACTCTTGCTGCTGTGTCTTCCCCAATATAATTTTAGTATGGTATAAGAACATGTAGTCACGTGTGGGCGGATAGTGTCTACTGTGGGCTAGAGAAATATGGAACACGGCAGGGCAGCAGAGAGAGAGCACGGGATTTCTGCTTTTATTGCTATTGTTGTTTTGGGTCCTGACGTAGCCATTTCTAGCTGTGTGACCAATGGCAAGTTGTTGGACGTCAGCTTGCACATCTAGAAATGGAATCACAGTAACTGCAACCTCAGGAACCTTACAGGAAAGTCGTGGGAATCCAATGAGTTGGTCGATAACAACAGTCATGGTTCATAAAGTTCCTAATAGGAATACTAACAGTTAACATAAATGAGTTAAACTATTAAAGTTTAACTTTGATTGATACAAGCTATTATATCAATGGAAGGGGGTACTGTTACTGAGATTAGATCTGACTTTTCCCAGAGCTGATCTTCGGATTCTATAATGCCTAGAAAATATTAAATTAATATTAAATGAATAAATGTAAATATGTATATGTATGTGTAAAGAGGGAGAGAGAGAGACAAACAGATCATCAGACATTCCTAGTCCTGTGGAATACAGAAATGTCCATTGTGTATGTGTGTGTATACTACAATAAAATCTCCAGTGTTGCAAGCATAATGGAATACAGTTAGCCTAGTAGTTTCCTTTCTAGAGTACGGTGCAAATTCTTTATTTTTCTTCTTCCCTCAAATCGTCACAATCTATATCCATCTCATCAGTTTCTGAATATACGGAACACTCCCATTAAGCAGTTGGTTGTGTTATGATTTGCAACATTTTCGGTATTTATCATAAAAACCATCTTTTCAAAAATTAGAGTATATAGTTGATACTGGCAGGGGACCGACAAATTCCTAGGCAGACGGGCGGATCCCCAGTGAAATCCAACCTTCAAGCCAAAGGCAGTGTAAAGCCTGAAAACTGAGCTTCCAGTTCCAGGTAGAGTCCACAACCAGAGTGAGAACTTTCTCTATGCCTTTTAGCCAATTGAATGGTGCCTTTTCAGGGCCACCCATGGACCAATCAGCACACACTCCCACATTCTGAGCCCATAAAAACCCCTACCTCAGCCCCACATTGGGCTACCTGTTTTTAGGCCCCCTCTCACACAGACAGCTGCCTCCTCTCCGGTCCCCTTTCCACTGAGAGCTTTCCTCCTGCTACTCAATAAAATCCTTCTCCACCTTGCTCACCCTCTGGTGTCTGTGTACCTCATTCCTCTTAGATGTGGGATAAGAATCCAGAACCCACTGAATGGTGGGTGCAAAAGGAGCTGTAACAGTAACCCTCCCTCCTACTCACTGAACTAGAGGGGAGAAAAGGCCGCTGGGCACCACATGCTCCCCTCCCTGGTTTACCCACTGCTGTGGGTGGTGGCAATGAGCTGTGACATGAACGAGCTGTAACACAAACGAGCAGTAACACAAATGAATGGTAACGTGCCCCCCAAGTTGTTGCTGTGGGTGGTGGGAAGGGGAGACAGTAGTAACAGTCTTTGGGGTGCTCACACTTTGGGACTCTCCAGGCCAGAGCCCTAACACCCTTTGGGGCTCCACAGTTGCTGGCATCTCTGAGTTTTGGGGTGTCACCACGTTCCCCTCCTCCAGACTCTGGCACCAAGGTGGAAGCAGATCTCAGCACACCTGGCCCAGCCACGGGCTGAACACTGAGCCACGGTGGGCATGAAATCCAGGCTGGTAACAGGAGCCAAGCACAGCCCACCAGGCCGAGTGGGCAGAGCGAGCCTAGCAGCACGCCCGAGAGCCAAGCAAAGCCCAGGAGAGGCGCGCCAGCTCTGGAGATTTCCAGCTGGCAACGTGGCTCTGAAAGAATCCTGTGTCATAGTCATTTTAAATAGTATTTAGGAATTGAAGTTTTTGAGGGTTTTGATATTAATAAAAATATATTTTAAGAATATTCAGACAAATCCCAGGCCAAGACTGGGCATGGTGGTTCATGCCTATAATCCCAGCATTTTGGGAGACCAAGGCAGGCAGATCGCTTGGGTCCAGGTGTTCAAGACCAGCCTGGGCAACAGAGCAAGACCCCATCTCTAAAAAAATTATTTTAATTAGCTGGCTGTAGTGTTACATGCCTGTAGTCCTAGCTATTGGAGAGGCTGAAGTGGGAGGATTGCTTGAGTACAGGAGGTCAAGGCTGTAGTGAGCCGTGATCACACCACTCCACTCCACTCTTGAGGAATGAGGTCCTGCCTCAAAAAATTAAAAAAAAAAAAAAATCCCAGGCCACTAACCTGTACTCAAGAGTTATGTTTATTAAATTGCAACAGACACATTGTGAAATGCATAATACTGGCTGGGATTCTTGGTGGTGGTGCACGGTGCAGGGAGTCAGTGAGTGGAAGGGAAGTCGGATCTGTTGTCTGAAGCATGTGCAGACCGTGTCTTCTCCGGAAGCTGGAACCTCGACGGAGATCCCATTCTGGAAGCCACCTAGGAAAGGACATCCCTGTGCACGGAATGGAATGGAGTGAAGTTCAGCTTCTTTGTCATTGGGCCCCTAAAGGAGCCTCTCACTGGGTCCTGGGCCCGCCCACCAAGCATGGAAGAGTATTAGCACTTCGAAGTTGCCTTGATAATACCCAATGTTAGTTCCAGTGTAAGAAATTAAGGTGCTTTTAGAAAAGAGTAATGGCAAATAAGCCACAAGGAAAACAAAGCAGGAAACTCCATATAGTTTTATATTTTTCTATTCTCAACTCAAAGCAGAGTCCCCTCAGAGATGAACACTAGGTACGGAACAAGACTCCTGTCGACCACACTTAGTTCAAGCTGAAGGAAACTGGCCTCTCTTTGCTAATGAGTGGTTGAAGATTGGCATTGCTCATCATTATGGAAACAAAACTGTCAACACCATAATGTTAGTTCAAAGAGGGAAAACAGCAATCATTTGCCAACACTATTGATTTGGAACCCAGTGTTTAATTTCTCATGAATTAAAGCAAAAGACAATCAGAAAGGCAATTACCGGTAAGAGTTAAAGGTATCGGTTTCATTTATTATAAAATATAATAAATTTAAACTTAATTTAAAAATCCAAATCCAGGTTAAGCTTTTGTTTTTCATTCCTTGAGAAATTAAAGTTTTAATATAAATATCTTCTGTTACAAACAAGACCCTAGGGGCACAGAGGTTTCAGGCTTAAATCTGCCGGTGTTTCTTTGGCAAGTTTAGCTGAGAATATGAGATGGGAAATGTATGTGATTTTATTCAGTGGGTTCTGATTATGTAATAAACGGTAAAGGCCTGGGAAACTTTTGCACTTCACTTCTCTGTGTTAGGATTCATTTAACTGTATCCACTTTCCTGCCCAGATAATAAGCTAAATTCCCAACTGCCCACTTGAAAAAAATATGGATATATGTGTGGGCATGTGTGTATTATATATGCAATTTAGTTTCTGAATATACAGAACACTCATATCAAGCAGTTGGTTGTGTTATGATTTGTAACATTTTTAGTATTTAGCATAAAAATCATCTTCTAAAAAGTAAGAGTGTATAGTCATTGTAAATAATATTTGAGAATTGAAGTTCTTGAGGATTTTGATAAAAATATATTTTTAAAAGAAGGAATATGTGTATTCCATATCAATATAAAAAATTTATACATTCTATTACATAATATATATTGTATTTATATATTGTATAAATACAATGTATGTATGTATTATGTTACATAATTATACAATGTATTATATAATATGTATTGCATTTGTTGTATTGTATTTATATTTTATATTGTATTGTATTTATATATTATATTGTATTTCTGTATTATACTTGTATTTATATATTATATTTATTTTATTTATATAATCTATATTTATAGATTATATATTGTATTTACATATTATATGTATATTATATATTATAATATTTTGTATTATAAATATATATTATAATATATAAAATATTATATATTATAATATTTTGTATTATAATATATAATATTGTATTATATACAATAGACCCTACATATTTTACATATATCATAGTATATATTATTATATATCATTATATATTACACATAGTATATCATATATTGTATATATTTAATATAATATAATACAATATATAATACTGTATATAATACAATCAATATAGTAGGATGTGTATTATAATATATTCTATATATTATACAGTATATATATTATTACATAGTAGTATATATAATGTATACTATATGTAGCATATATTATAATACATATACTACTGAATTGATTGTATTATATACAATATTATATATTATATTACATTAAGTATATACAATATAATATATAGTAGATCTATAATATATGTAATACACACAGCTATATATATATGTATGTGTGTGTATACATATGTATATATGTGTGTATACACACACACACACACACACACAGAGTTTGCTTCTATTGCAAATTGAGCTGGCAGGTTACTTGAAGCTCTTTATCATCCCCAAGGGTCCCATCCCACCTTTCCTGCACTTCAGTGTAGTGTCACTTGCCTCCTTCCCGGTCTAGTTCCAGCATCTAACTGGATCCTGCTCCTTCCTTGCCTTTTATGATGTGTTATCATGATCTGGAACTTGGGGTCCAAGCTATGATAGCTATTTAATGCTCTTTTAACATTTATTATTTATTTGCCCCAACTCATCTTATGCTGGCCACCAAATTAATTCTCCTCCATGTAGTAGACCTCTTCTTGTTTCTTCCTTGTTACTTCATTGTATAAATAATTAGATACTATGCAAATAGAAAGAATGAGTATGAAAAGATTAAGACATTCCATTTCTTGGAAAACCAAGTTAAAGGTGCCTCTATGGGTGCTGGGTGTATTCTATCCTGATTCCCTGATTCCTTTCTTCACCTTCCCACTGGGGCATGGGCTCTTACTTGGAGTCGAGTTTTGAGTCTCTCTCATCTTTGTGTTTTTGTGTCTCCCGAGCAGAGATGGCCACACACATTCCCCAGTGCTCAATGGGTCTGTTTAGTCGGACGGACCTGGACATACCCACTCCCTGGGTGAGCCTCCCGCTTTTGTAATTTTGTGCCAGATTCTCTGCCCCTTCCTGTGAAACAGACTGATAGAATGCCCTTGCTTCTAGAGAATTTAGGACAGAAAGGTGCCTCAGAGAATCGTGGGGTCTGTTCCATTAATATACAGAACGGGGCCAAGGAGCCTTCCTCCAGTATTTCATCGTCTAGTTCCAGCTGTGGATCCAGGGTATGCCTGAAATTACGGACAGAATATTAGGTTTTTGTGAGTAAAATGTTGGTGATCTGAATAGGGTGAAATCCATAAGAAATGGTCTTCTCTCTCGTTTGAGGCCCTGTGAGTGTTTACTGTGACTTGCTGGTATTTGAACACACTTTCTCTCCCGGGGAACCCACCTGTGAAGGAGAGGTACCCCCTGCTTCT
This sequence comes from Mandrillus leucophaeus, assembly GCF_000951045.1. NCBI lineage: Eukaryota > Metazoa > Chordata > Mammalia > Primates > Cercopithecidae > Mandrillus > Mandrillus leucophaeus. Next base: position 4,823,380 of record NW_012103587.1, read on the forward strand.
GAGGGACACAACCCTACATGGGAGACACAGACAAGGAGGTGAGCTTTCTTCCAGCTCCAACCCACGCGGTGTCTGTGGAGGTCTTGTTTCTCCCCACTGTCCTTCAAACAGGCTCTGGTTGGGACTGGGTTTTGCTCATTTAGGATAAAGTCTTTATTGGGTCCCATGGCTTTCTGTTCCTTTGTATTCATATTTTTAAAATCTCATTTCTAACACCTAGTGCAAAATAGGGAAACACAGCTGGCTGATGAATCTTCAGTCATCTTCTACCTCTGCCTTGACCCCCTGCGGAAGTCCAGCCAAGAGAGGGAGGCAGCCTGCTTCCCACAAATGTCTCCGCCTTGCTGTGTCCCTTCCAGCCTTTCTTATTTGTTACTTTCAGTTTCCGCCTTTAACAGGGTCAGTCCTGGGAGGACGGGGGCGGGGGGGCGGAATTAGGGCAAAGGGCAGAGTTCTATATAGCTGGGCGGGTGTAGAATCTGTCCTGGGGCATAGATGCTCAGTTACTGGTCCTTTCTTGGATGGGGTTTGGTGGTCTCCTCAGATCCTCCCAACCAGAATCCCCCAACCCAGCTCCCATGGTGTGGACCCCATTTCTCTGCCCACTCACCCTTTCCCTAAGCACCCAGGCTCCTCCTGGCCAGCCTCTCACAGGCTCTGTCTGTTGGGTTCTCCTTCTTCCCCAGGAATGTATTGCCAGTAGAATCCTCGGCTGAGTTGCCCTAGGCTGGCCTGCTCTCACGAGGTTCACATTTGGTTCTCAGAACCCAGTGCTGTGGCCTCTGTCATGGCACGGGTGCAGATTGCCCCCAATGCAGCCATCTCTCCCTCCAACCTCCCACCAGGGGAGCAGCCTCAAACACTCTCTCTCACTGTTACGTTTTTTCAAATAAGGGTTTGAGGCCCATCTTGCTTTTCACAAACTCCATATCAAAGTCTCTGATTGGTTGTCTTAAAATCCCTCTCTCTTGACCTGGGGCGAGGACGAGGTCGTCTCCACGCCTGCCTGCGAGGCACAGGGAAATAGAAACATCAGTGACAACCTGACATAAGGAAGTCTTCTCCCTTGGCCTCTGCAATCTCAAAGCCTCTCTTGGAATCTGTGCGGGTGATGACGAACACCTGAAGCTTTCCTGTCTCAGTCTCTTGGCGTGTGTGGGAGAGATGGTGTAGTGTCGGCTGGCGTGTGTGGGAGAGATGGTGTAGTGTAGGCTAGCGTGTGTGGGAGAGATGGTGTAGTGTAGGCTAGCGTGTGTGGGAGAGATGGTGTAGTGTCAGCCTTGGCACACTTTTCCGTAAAGGACTAGGTAGCAAATATTTCAGACGTTGCAGGCCAGGTGGTCTCTGTCACCATGACTCAACTCTGCCAAAGCAGCTGTGAACACCGTCACAGAGCCACAGCCCAGGACTGGAGGACGGTGAGTGATGGTTAGGAAAGAACTGTAAAACCCATCTTCCTTTACTGGACCAAAAAATGATACACAGTGAATTAATGTTTTTATAAATAATGCAATTATTTTGGATAATCACACAGTATGTACATTCTATACAGTTTCATTTTGGCAAATACCGAATAGTATTGGATTTAATACTATTATTATTGATTATACTATTATTTTGATTATATTGGATCAAAAATATAAGTATTTAAAATGTCTAAGACATTTAAGACAGTTTCTATTGCTTATGCTGGCATTTCTCATAGATACATATAGACATAGAGATAGACATAGAGCTAGACATAGCGATCCATGTAGATACAGATCTAGGTATAGATCTATATAAATAGAGGTATGAGGGAGGGACACACACAGCCACGTCGTGGTTGTGTCTTGTTATAGACTGCCTGCTCCTGTTCCCTTCGAGTTCATATGTTGAAACCCTAACTCTCATGTTAAGGTATTCACCAAAATGTAATTGCATGAGACTTATGCCACCATCCAATGGGATGGTGCTAGGAGGTGGAATCTTTGGGAGGTAACAGATCTAGATGATGTCCTAAGAATGGAGCCCCCGTGATTGGATTTGTGTCCTAACAGTTAGAAGGGGAAAAACTGGAGCCTGCTTGCTGCTGCATGTGAGCATCCAGGGAGCAGGTGGCCGTCTACAAGGCAATACGCCAGCAGCACAGGACGAGGCCCAGGAAAGAGCCAGCCGGTCTCCACTCATTGACCCTGCAGCTTCGTTGAACTAGAGACCCTGCCTTTCCAGGGTAGGTTAAATTAGTCCTCCTGTATGCTTGTGGCTGTCAAGGTCAGAAACAATCGCTGGGCACCTGCCACAGACGTGGCTTCTAGTGACCCTTGCCCTTGACAAAGACCCCAACCTGTGTTTGCACTGACTCTTGTGCTATCTGTCAATTGCAAGCTCCATTTTGGTTAAAGAGAGGCCTGACTCTGCCTTGGCAATGCCCTCCACCATTTCCAAATAAATTACTGAGCACAGCAGCCCGCTCTTTTGTTAAGCATGTAGCAGGGTCCAAGGAGAGACGCTTGAACAATTAGCTATTAAGTTGTAGTGTTGCTTTTATGTGTTTAAAAAGGATAGTCTTTCCTAGGTCTGAATATGCGAAAGTATCTGGCAAAGGATGAAAAAGCATTTTAAGACTTCAGTGTTGTTTGATTCAGATAATGCCAAGATAAAGCATTTTTTCCGTCTCTCAATTACTGAAAACAGTTGTTTCTCCAAAAGAAATATCCTAGCAGTCCACATTGTTTTCTAAAGAAGGATATTAGCTTTATTTTCAAATGTTTTTCAAAGGAAATGCTTCTAACGTTCTCTGAGGATTCAATGAATGTTTTCCTCTGAGCAGATATGACAGCCAAATATTTTAGATATTCACACCTAAATTCAAAGAAGTGCAGTGCCCTCTCGTGGACACCATTGCAATCTCCACCAGCACTGAAGGCATCCGTGGCGTTACTGCAGGCCCAGTCGATGGCTGGGAAACCTCCTGCAGCTGCTGGGAAGGGTCAGAGGCTGTTACAATCCTTTAACCCCAAAGATGCGCGCGTACACGCACACCCCACTTAGAGTACAAAAAGTCAAATACAGTTTCCAATTCACTTTCCTGCACAGGAACTAAAGTCAGGTTGTGCACCAAAATATTACTTACTGCGTGAGACTTACCCTCCAGAAGTCGAAGACCTACAATAATATCTTTTGGCTGAATTAAGCATGGTAAATTCCACTCGCGACTTTCTCCAAGTCTCTTCTTAGCTATTTCTGTGAACTCTGCTCATTTCTCTGTAAGAGCTTTAATTCTTTGATCATATTGAAAGGATTGCCGGCCATGCACTGCCACTGGAGAACAGTAAATGAAGTCAGGATTATCAAAACCAGTAATTAGAGGCAAATTCATTTTTATGTGCTTGGCAAACCTTGCCACTTGATAGAATTAAGTATCTTGTCACATGTGAAATCAATGATAATTATAAATGATGGATTATTTGCAAGAAGGCAGGAAAAAAGTAGCTACTAGGCCTGCTTCCAAAGTTAGAATAAATGTATAAACGAGTTAATATTGACCAATTATATATGAAGTCTGCTAAATGTTTCAGCACTGCTGGTGGCAGAGAATTTATTAGACTAAGTAATGTAAAATATAATGAAATAGATCAAGTATTTTTTTAATGAAATAATGGTACCCATTAGATCTGATGACTCTAATCTTAATGCAAATTGTCCTCATTATAGACATTCTCGTCTTGAATTGTAGATGGTGTGTTTAAATTCTCATGCTGCTAACTACCTCAAATCCCCAATTGAAAGAGCTACTAATTGTGATAAACTAGACGTAGGAGAGTGGTCACGTCTAAGTGGAGAGGGATAGTTTGGGAAGTTTAGAAAGAGTTTCCAGGTGGCTTCAGTGGTATTCGTGTTTTCTTCTTAAAATCAGCATTGATGTGTTAGTCTAGGTCTTTGGAGAACAGAAAGCAAGTTGGGATTAGCCATGCAGGAGATGTATTAGGACAACCACTCTTGAGAGAAAATAGGCAGGGAGCCAGGGGAGACGGGAAGAGCCGTCCAACCGCAAAGCAGGTCCAGTTGTCTGGGAAGGGCAGAGGGGTGGCATGGTGGGCGGGAGAGCCTCAGACGGCTGTGGAGTTGGAAATATTTGGAAAGGTCAGCATGGAAGCCCCAAACCAAAGTCTCCATCAAAGAAGACTCCATCCAGTCTTTTGAGGTGGTGTGCCTCAGGGAGCCCGTGGGGCATCATGGCTGGGGCCACCCCGGGAGGCATGGTCTCAGCACTAACCTGGTGGTGAGGTCCAGAGGGCAGCAGCACGGGTCACTGGTCCGTTGCTGTCCACACTCGGACATCCGAGTCTCCTCTTGCGGCCAGCACAACCCACCCTCTCCACCATGCAGGTCTTCACTACATCTTGGGCGCGTCTCCTCTGCAGTCCCCACAGGGCCTTCCTTTGCGAGAGGAAGTGTAGAAGAGGGATGTTTGTGGCAGGAATTATAGCCCCAATATCTGTAGTTGATCTCAGAGCTGTAACTGCATCCTCTCCCTCCTGCACAATCCATTCTGAATCCTGTCACCCTCAGCTGTCTCTTGGGCAGGCCTTGATGTCTCACTGCAGTCTGAGCAGAGCCTTTAGGCTGGGGTTGCTGCCCTTGCCCAGTCACAGTCACAGCGAGGTGGGGGAGCATCAGGAGGCATCCATGCAGGTCGCCCGAGCTCCACGTCCATGCCTTCCTGCCCCTGCATAAATGCAGCCCTATGTCACCTCCTGGTAGGTGTCACTAATCAGTAGACACTCTTGCCAATACAGGAGACCCTCTCCTTTCCTGCTCATCCCTGGCGAATTCAGCGGAGTTATAAAAGGGACCACCAGAGCCCCCTTTAGACCTTTAATGAATCCATTTATTTTTGCTTTCTCCTCTTGCTTCTACAACGTGAGATTTCTTTTTTTTTAATTTGTTATCTTACCTAGATAGGTAGTTTCAGAGGTTTCCACTGTGACTTCCTCCCTATAAAAATTCTTACCACACAAGACACAGACCCAATATGGAGGTTCTTCCAAATACCAATTGTACCAAATTCAACTGATACTTGGGGACTTCAGAAGTGACCATTGAAGTACATCAAAACATTTTACGCCAAAATACATTTTTTGACATAGTTAGAAATGGCCCTGCAAAGCCGTCTTTTCTGGGGGAAATTTGCCTCTGTAGGTAATCTTCAGTAATGCAGCCAGGGCTCCCTTTCCAGGCCTTTCCTGGATCTAAGAGAGATCCTAAGAGAGAGTCTGACACCTTTAAAAGTCTGGAAAGAGGCAGCTGCCATCTATTCTGCCTGTGGGCTGCTACCTGTGAGACTTCATTCACATAAGGCCACCTTTGCCAGCCAAGACTCTTCCTTTCTCTCTCCTATGACCTGTCTTGCCACTAAAGCCTGTTTTTGGCTGTGCTCTGAGCCTACATTCTTTCTGTAACCTCAGGATGATGTATAAGCTTCTGTACCTCACTGGCGGGTTAAGCCTTCATTCTGAAGACCCCCCTGTATGCACGTTAAATAAATTCATATGCCTTTTCTCCTATTAATCAATCTGCCTCATGTCAGTCATTTTTCAACAGACTTTAGGGGGCCAGGACCTTGGCTCACATATCATTTAGTTAGGTCTACACATACAGTGGGCAGACTGTGAGCCAAACTTCATCCAGGGATCCATTTATTACCTGGCACCCACAGGAGCCCTTCTAAGAGGTGAGACACAAAGCATGAGGTCTCAATCATGATGTCTCAATCCTGCTTCCCATCACCGCGTCTCCTTCTCATGGTGGTGCCAGGTCCTTTGTCTTCCTCTTGGGGTTGTGGCAACCTCTTCAGTCAGTGATGTCAGGACTTGAGAAATGACTTAAGACTGGACATTGTGTAAGGGATTGTAACTTTTTATGGGGCAACCATCCTCAAACTCTTTTCCTGCTTGGTTCTTCTTGCCTCTTTTTTTCTTTTCCTTTTCTTTCTTTCTTTCTTTTTTTTTTTTTTTTTTTTGAGACAGAGTCTTGCTCTGTCGCCAGGCTGGAGTGCTGTGGCACAATCTCGGTTTACTGCAACCTCCGACTCCCTGGTTCAAATGATTCTCCTGCCTCAGCCTCCCGAGTAGTTGAGATTATAGGCATGCACCACCACACCCAGCTAATGTTTTTTGTAGTTTTAGTAGAGACAGGTTTTCACCATATTGGCCAGAATGGTCTCGATCTCCTGACCTCATGATCCACCTGCCTCAGCCTCCCAAAGTGCTGGGATTACAGACATGAGCCACCACCCCCGGCCTGCCTTTTTAAAGATACAGATGTTAAGCAGCACCCTGGTTGCTGGCCCATCCATTTTGTTCTAAGAAAGGCCATTCTCTGCTATCCATCTCCACAATGCCTTTGGGTCAAACTCCCTCAAATGTCCCTGCACCCCTGCTGAGAGTTTTATGTTGATTGCAGCCCTCTGGCTTGTGGGTTTAAAGTGCAGCCACCTGTGTTACCTCAGGGCCTCCCCATCCCTGTGGATATTGATGGTCCTGGTCAGGTGATCAACCAGCCTTCCTGTGGTCAGCTCTGGCCTGCAAAGCAGAACTGCCCACTGACCCTCTTAGAGACGCCAGTGCTCTCTCTCTAGCACATTCCCACGCCCATTCGGCATAAGTCGTCGCCTCGGTATCTCCTAGGGGCTTTCTTGAGAAACGCCATCTTCTGCTGAGTGATCTGGACTTAGTATATTCATTCTAACACATTGATTTCCCTCAGCCTCTTTTTTTCTTACCATCAGCAGTGTTTTTTCTAGGCTTCTAAAAGTCTTCCCAGCAGTGAATTTGTCCCCAATATCTGGGGCTCTTCTGGGCTGTCAATCCCATGAGAGAAAGTGCCCCAATGCAATGAATGCTCATGTACGCAGTATTGACATCCTGGCCCTTGAAATCCATCCCCAGAAGGTGAGCAAATTCCCCTCGTTCATGCTAATGCGTGCAGGCTAATCTGTCCCGTGTGTTTTTTTAGTGTCTGATCTCTCTATGCTGCCTTTTCAGCATCAACACACACCCACCTGGTTTATGCTAGGTGTCAACCCTAGCTGTTCGTCTGGCAGCCAGGGAGGGAACCGGGTGCAGGGTTGATGGGGAACTTCTTGCCTGAAGGATTTTGCAGTATGGTCATGGGAGTGCTACTTCCTAGGAGGGGAGGGTGGTCCAACCCCAGAAGCCGTCTGCACAGGGGCAGTGCTGTGGCATCAGCGTCCTCAGCGGGGGGCATCCCACCCCATGCTCCAGGACTCCAGACCTTTACACAACAGACCTGCCTTGGCTGAGCATCCAAATGTCTCTGCAACTCACCAGCTCTAAAAATTAAATGTGTTTGTTTGCTTTCAAATCTGCTTCCTTGAGGTATAATTGTATACAATAAAAAGTTGCATGGGTCTAGCAATCCCATGTCTCTGTCTATATCCAAAAGAAATAAAATTAGGATTCTGAAGAGACATCTGCACCCCCACGTTCACTGCAGCATTATTCACAATAGCCAAGCTATGGACACCATATAAATGTTCATCCCAAAATGAATGGATAAAGACAACGTGATATTCACATACAAGGGAGTACTATTTAGCCTTACAAAAGAAGAAATTCCTTCACTATGCAACAGCATTGACAAACCTGGAAGACGTTATGGGAACTGAAATGAGCCAGTCACATACTGTGTTTCCATTTATAGAAAATGATCAGGATAGGCAAATCTATAGAGAAATAAAGTAGGTTAGTGGTTCCCCAGGACTGGTGAGGTTGGGGAAAAAAATGAAAAGAAACCGCTACTGGGTACAAAAATGTTGGGGGAGGATAATAAAAATGTTCTAAAATTCACTGAGATGACAGTTGCACAGCTCCCTTAATACAGTAAAATAATTTGATCTGTACAGAGTCTCACTCTGTTGTCCAGGCTGGAATGCAGTGGGGCAGTCTCGGCTCACTGCAACCTGTGCCTCCCAGGTTCAAGTGATTCTCGTACCTCAGCCTCCCCGAGTAGCTGCGATTACAGGCACATGCCACCACGCCCGGCTAATTTTTGCATTTTTGGTAGAGACGGAGTTTCACCATGTTGGCCAGGCTGGTCTCGAACTCCTGACCTCTGGTGATCCTCCCAAAGTGCTGGGATTACAGACGTGAGCCACCGAGCCTGGCCCTGTACACTTTAAGTGGGAGAGTTGTATGGCATTGAATTATATCTCAACAAGGCTATTTTTAAAACCGGGCAAATGTGGTGATGAATTTCAGGGCAGAGCAGCTGAAGCCTGTCAGCCACACTCCCTGAACAGGCTGAATCAAGTTTCCATGGCTATCAGAATTGGGTCCCTAGGTGTGGCTGTATGATTATATACATTTGTTACTACATGTTTTAAGGTGAAACTTGCTCTACTAACCATGGTATAGGCAAAGATTCTCATATTCCAAAGTAAATTGCTGGATTATCCATCTGCAAACTAGAAAACAAGAGTATACAAAAGTTTGGAAGTCGAAGAGTTCAGGAAGTGGATGTGAAAGAGAGAAGCCCATTTGAGAGAGTTAACATCAACTGAGAGTCCCTCTTTCTTTTGACCTAGGAAGAGGAGTATTTGTCTCTCACCTTAAGCCAAGTGGGAGATAAAATTCTAGAATTTTGCCCTGGAAGTTGTGGGAGCACCAAGCTTAGGACCAAACACACTCCTCAAAATGCCTACAGGAGAGATGCTGCATCTGGAACCTCCTGCTTGGCACTGGAGCAAAGATAGGGTCCCTGTGGGGAAGTCACTGCATCCTCACAAAGGCGCTGGTAGGCATCAGGATGTCAGTCTGCAGGTGATGAGACCCCAACAAGGAGAAGCAGAACCGGCTGGGAGGAGTGGTCTGGAGAACACTGCCTTCACTGCAAAATGTCTCGTCTTAGGACAACAGGGAATTTTCTCAGTGTCGGCAAAAAGTAGATGTTCAATAAATGTTTGCAGTGGTAAATTTATCTTCTCATGTTGTTTCATTCAGGAAAGCAGGCAGCACAGGCATTTCAAACAGAAGGAATTGAATTCAGGGAAATTTCTGCAGAGGTGATTGAAAAGTCACTCAGATAGTAATGACTGACACAAGTGGCTTTCACCCTCGGCTAGAGAGAAAAAGGGACATAGTAATGTTATTAAAGGCAGGAGCCTGGGTCTCAGATTTAAATCTTGAACCACAGCAAACCCATGCAGAGGGAGATGGATCGACACGGGAGACTTAGCTGCCACCAGGATGTTGCCTGTGGCAGAAAGTAAACGAGAGTAAAACCCTGGCTTCCCTTTCCCGTCACTGTCTGCCACTGGGCATCACAGACTACAGCCCTCAGCTGTCAGGGGACCCTTCTCCCAGACGCTTGAGTTAGCCGGTGTCCTCTAGAGCAGGATCCTAGAAGAGTTAGACCCGCTGATTTGGAACTTTTGCAATATTTCTGCACTTGAGAAATTTTACATAATGTCAAGAATTTTTGCCATGGAGGGGAAGAGGGAGCGGGCTCCCTTTTTGTTTTAGTTTAGATGTGCTTGTTTTAGTGTTAGGACCTCTGCCAAGCAGATAATTAAAACTGTCACGTTACTTAAAAAGTAAATAGAACATTGCTTTCACAGTGTTCCCAACACAGAACTAGAAGGGGGAATCTTACTGCATTCACTACAGGAAAACTGACTCAGGCCAAAAATGAACTCCAGCAAGGGCTCTAAATTTTTCCAGACCGTTTTCCCATCTTTGGACCAGCTCTTTAAAGAGTGACATGGTCCTAGTTTGGAATTTTCTGTGGAAAGGAAAAATTTTCTGTAACATACAATAGGGCTGTATTGAGTTAAATGGGTGTGTTCTGGACTGGCTAACAAGTCTGCAGTTCTTAAAGTCAGTATTTTAAAACTATAACAACAATTATTGAGGAGAAAGAGAGAGTAATCTATGGGGGAATATTGGTCAGAGGAAATCATTGTTCTCTTTCACTTTTATTGTTCTGAGCAATTCAGCTCTAGCCCCTAATTTGCACATCTACTTTAACTAAAACAAAAAGGACTACAACAACAGTAACAATAACAACAACAGGCCATGTGGTTAATCAGAAATATTCTCTTAGAAAATATGACTGGATATTTTTTCTTTATTTTATTTTTATTTCTATTTTTTTGGAATACTGTCTCACTCCACCACCCAGGCTGGAGTACAGTGGCACAATCTTGGCTCACTGCAGCCTCAGTATCCCCAGTTCAAGCAATTCTCCCACCTCAGTCTCCTGGGTAGCTGGGTTTACAGGCACATACCACCACAACCGGCTAATTTTTGTGCCATTTGTACAGACAGGATTTTGCCACGTTGCCCATGCTGGGGGTATTTTCTCTTACTCTATACAGCTCTCTCACTGAGAGGGATTCAGTAAAGATCCTCCTCTCTACCCTTTGACATTTCCAATGCCCATTAAAGGTTGGCATCCAGCAATGCCTAATCTGATGATTTCTTAATATGATCTCAATCTAATTGACTGGAAAATGTAGGTCACTGATGGAATTGACACAAAAGTTGATGTTAAAAGGTGGAACTTGAGGATGGGAGAGAGTCTCAGATAAAAGGGAACAGAGGTGTCTCTAAGGTAGAGTGCTCGGGAAAATGTCTGGGTGACATTTCAGACAGGAAGCTCAGGATGATATTGCATCATTGCATTGGCCCCGTTTTAAATGTCAGTGAAATCCAAAGAGGAAGCATCCATCTGGGACTGGAGCACAAGTGCTCAAGCGAAGCCCAGAAAGTCCATGGAAAGCCTCTGCTCCCATCACATCTGCTAAGGATGTACCAGCCAAAACAGGATACATGGACAGGCCTGAATTCTATGGGGCTACCCTTGCTCCCACACCACAATTCTAATTACTACAGAGAAATCATATATCTTCATAATTGGTAGAAAGTCACCATTTTTTTGTTTTCATTAAAATAATTGTTTCAGTTGTTCTGCGCTTGGCGAGGTAAGCCCTGGGGCTCAGACTTGGTTCCAGGATCATGCTATTTTAAGCTAATTTTTATTGAGTGTTAGGATCTCTGCCAAGCACATGACGGTCTCCTCACCAGAGATCATATCATGTGGTTGGGAGTACATCCCAACCCTGCACCTCGCCAGTGAGAAAATGCCAAATCTATAAAAACGAGTGTAATAATAGGATCAATCACATCTGTTGCTTCCGAGAGTAAGAGAATGCATGTAAAAGTGCACAGCCCATCACTCGGAACACAGTAGATGTGTCATAAGTGATAGCTGGTTTTGTTGTTATGTATAAAATTCTGGTAACCTTAGTAGCACCCCATAGGAATGTTAAATTAGGATTAAGTTAGATGGCTAATGTAGGCTAAATTCCTTCACTAACTCCCTTGCTTTATCTCCTTTTTTTTTTTCCTTCTGCTTCTCTTACATTGCATACCCATATCATTTAAATGAGAGGGAATGTGGGAAGAAAAAGTATTAAAGATGAATTTGTACTTCTCTTGGAGTAAAAAAGGTAAGTGTATTTTTGTATAGCAATGATCTTCCCAAAATGTTAGTTAGTCAAACTCTTGGGACTAATATTATGAAAAGTACTGGGAGAGAACAGAATGTTTTCCATGGGAATTTAGAACAATTTAATGTGTTCCATTATTCTGGTAGAGAGGGAAAGCACAAATAAAAAGAGAATTACTCTTTAGGAAAAACAAAAATGAAGGCTGTGTCTTCTCTGCACTAATCTTTTCAGATTTTTCTTTCTAGTAAACTTTTAGAATATTTTCTTGATTTAGCATTTGCTAGTAAATATGACGGCTAGTTCAAATCAACATTACTAAACAGTTAAAAAAATGAAAATGCCACAGATAGGAACATATATAATTTTTTTTCTCATTTCTCTATGTAATTTATACTTCATTTTAGAGCTTTAAAAATCCCTGCAAGCATTGCGTAAGAAGAAAGCATTAATTAAGAACAAAGATGGATTGATTGGAACAATATGTTTGGCTTATTTTATGAGAAAAATAAAAAAGATCTACAAATTGGTTATATAGTGTTGCATATAATAAAAACCTTGCCAATATTTCTGTATATACCAAAACATAAAACAGGAAGATAGAATGGAGAACGCTTGGAAAATAAATATTTTAAAGTTGCTATGCAAATGTCTTACATTTATGCATACATTTGGGTAACTTTAGCTGCTTCTAACATGTGAATATATAAATGAGAATATGCATGTTTATAATCCTGTGGGAGAAGATCACCCTACCCGAAGAATGAATGCAATTGATGTGAAACTAATTTGGAAAACTTAAATCTCAACCTGAATTCCATATATCTTCTCTAGTATAAATAGATTTACTTTCCCCATACTGATATTAAGAATTGGATTGATTGCCAGGTTGTTAACTGTGACTAAATATGATAGTAGTTTCTCACACCACATACACACTTTGGTGATGAACTTGCTGTACTGCCAGTCATTTGACAGCATGTGACTTGGTGATTTCTAGAATTTGCTTTGATTTTTTGTACCTAATAGAGAATTTATTTTAAAATAGATTTTGGGTTAAAAAGAACTTCTGTTGCTGGTCAGTGTGAAATAAAAGAGTCTGAGTTTACCTTCCTGGCTGGCACAACAAATAGGAAAAAATATTTGAAACAAGAGTTTCTGACCTTGGGCCTCAGGCAGTGCAGGGCAACTGATCACTGAGAGAGGAGAAATCAATGAGGCAAACCCTACAATTGCTGCAGCTTACTACCTAGAGAAAACTCCCAGGCTGCCGAGTAAAGAGGAAGGTACTGCCAGAACCTAGATGTCTCCAGCTGAAGAGGCAGAGATGGAATTCCAGGGAGACAAGACTGACTGAAGTTCCTAGGCGAGAGTAGCTGGAGAAAGAATTGCCGCAGTTCAATAACCATATACCAAACAAACAGTCTCTACCCATACACCTCCTCATACATGAAAGGTAACTCAAAATGGATCAAAGACCTGTAAGATTTCTGGAAGAAAATTAGGATGAAATTGTATGAAGTGAAATCAAAGTTTTATTTACTATAATGTCTGAAACATGATTCATAATAGATTCTGAGAATAATACATTTGCTTGAATAAAAATGAAGACCTGCTGATCAAAAGACAAGGGTGGGTGGAAATGTTTGTGAATGATGTATTTTTTTTTTTTTGATAAAAGGCTTAGATCTAGAATATGTAAAATGTGTATAACAAATAATAACATTAATCTAATTAAAAAAGAGAAAAGGATGAAATGTAAGAGTTTGTAGGCCGGGCGCGGTGACTCAAGCCTGTAATCTCAGCACTTTGGGAGGCCGAGGCGGGCAGATCACGAGGTCAGGAGATCGAGACCATCCTGGCTAACTCGGTGAAAACCCGTCTCTACTAAAAATACAAAAAATTAGCCGCGCGTGGTGGCGGGCGCCTGTGGTCCCAGCTACTTGGGAGGCTGAGGCAGGAGAATGGCGTGAACCCGGGAGGCTGAGCTTGCAGTGAGCCCAGATCGCACCACTGCGCTCCAGCCTGGGGGACAGAGCAAGACTCCATCTAAAAGAAAGAGAGAGAGAGAGAAAAGAGTTTGTAAAGATGCTAAACATCATTATTCACCATAGAAATGCAAATCAAAACCACAATGCGACACCACTACCCTCCTATTAAAATATGTCAAATTAGAAAGATTGATCACGCCAGATATTGGTAAGGATGCAGAGGGCCTGGAACTCTCACACATTGCTAGTGGGAATGTAAAAATGAACGTGATTTGGAATACATCGGATACATTTTGGCAGTTTCTTAAAAAGTTATCTATACACCTACCCTATGACTCAGAAGTCACACTCAACGTATTTACTCAAAAGAAATGAAAAGGCTATCTCCATAAAAGTTACACGTGAATCTTCACAACAGATTTATTTGCATTAGCCAAAAGAGTAGAAACAGCCCAAATGTCCATCAACATGTGAACACAAAAGCACTTTGCAGTATATCTGTACAAGGCAATGTTGTCCAGCAGTGAAAAGGAATGAGTTATTGGTACACCCGACAGCATAAATGATGAACATCCAAATAAATACACTGACTGAAAAAAAAAGGCAGACAAAAGGACTACACACCATGGGTTTCCATTTGCACAAAATCACGGAAAATTTAAACTAATCTATAGTGACAGAAAGTCAATCCAGGTTTGCCTAGAGCAGGAGTGAAGAAATACAAAAAGCCATGAAGAAAACTTTTGGGAAAGATATTATTGTTCATTATCTTGATTGTGGTAATAATTCCATCAGTATAAACATATTTCAAAACTTATCAAATTGCATACTTTAAATATATGCAATTTATTATGTGCCAATTATAAAGCAATAATGCTCTATTAAAAAGATAATTTTGAAGGATGAGAAAGCATCATGTAGACGAGAGAAAATAAATTACTCTGTGTAAAAGCACCTGTAACTAAGTAACTGAATTGCTTATCTATCATGCAAAAACGACCTCAAAAATGTAAAATTATAAGTATTGTTTTCCTTAGGCAATTTTTGTAGTAACCTATAAGATCCAAATCTTTGATATTCTGTATGTTACTTAAAAGAAAACAAAGCAAGAATTAATCATGTAAGTTTTAGGTTAGGGTTGAGCTGACGAGTTTGATTTCCCAATTTATTTTCTGGAAACACGATTTGCATATATGAGTAAGTGTGCAGTTGCATTTTTAATATTGTCTTCAGTGTTATTTATACAGAGATAATAAGAGATGTGTTATTCACTTCTTCAAAATTCACCCTTCACCACACAGGTGGTCACATCTCTGGGATCTGGGGATATTGGTGGTATTAAGCATCACATCATGTTAGATTCAGGGTGATGAGAATTTTGTGATAGAAGGAAAGACTCTTTACTGGCTTTGTATGCATTCCATTATTATCAGCATCAGTAAAGATACTTAATCACTCTTGTCTTATAACGGTGTTATAAATTCGGGCTAGTCAAACACTTAGTACATCCTTGCTTACCTATCCTAAACCTGCAGCAGACATGATTAATCAATCCCATCTCTTTTTGAGGCAAGGCTTTGGTCTTTGAATTCCTCTCACCACATTACCCAACACAAACACCGTGCACGGGGAGACAGTGCATGGAAGCTGAGCATACTTTGCTATCCTAGCTCTAGAGAATTCTGTAGAAACTGACTGTTCTGGTTGTGTGCAACTTGGCGTGGAATGTGTAATATCTACCCAATAATTAAGAGGCTTATTAAGAATAACAATGGTAATGCTTTTCCTTTTATATAAATTGCTTTTTTTAGTACAAGTGTAATACATGCTCATTAGGGAGAAATTTGGAAGGCACCAAAAATCACAGAGAAAAATCATTATTGCACCTAATCCCGCCACCAAGATAAAAACACTAGTGCCATCTTGCGGTGATTTTTTTGAGATATTTTAGACTTTAATGTAAATGGTAATAATATAGAAATGAGTGAGCGCACACTGAATAGTGCCCAGTTCTTGCAAAATCAGTGGTGACTTAGAATGCTACTTGCAAACGATTCAAACAGTAAAATCTGTCTGTTGTAATTTGGTTCCTGTCTAGAAAGAAGGAACTAAATACGAGGACAATACCCCTGCTGCGCAGGCAGGAGCCACTGGGCCAGTTGGTGGTAGATGAGGCCTCGGGGCTCATATTCACTTTTAGTGGTGGTTGAGATAAGAGTTACATGAAAAGCAAGGGATGAAGAAAAGGCTTGGTTATGTCATGGGTGAGGGGTTGTTACGACAACCCAATGCAATGGAACATTAAAAAGTGTAATTACGAAAAAATAAGTGTTTAAAAAGGACATCCAGGCTGGGCACGGTGGCTCACGCCTGTCATCCCAGCACTTTGGGAGGCTGAGGCAGGCAGATCACCTGAGGTCAGGAGTTTAAGACCAGCCAAGTCAACATGGTGAAACCCCGTTTCTACGAAAAATACAAAACATTAGCTGGACGTGGTGGCACATACCTGTAATCCCAGCTACTTGGGAGTCTGAGGCAGGAGAATTGCCTGAACCTGGGAGGCAGAAGTTGCAGGGAGCTGAGATCTCACCATTGGACTCCAGCCTGGGCAACAAGAGTGAAACTCCATCTCAAAAAAAAAAAAAAAAACCTCTGTAATCTGTGGTGGTAGACGATGATATCCATCCATTACACCAATCATCTTGCATCGCCTCTTTAGTATTAAGTAGTTATTTTTCTAGACATCTAGTTTCTTGAGGTCAGAGACCACCTTATTCATCATCATGTTTAGAAAATTGTGGTGGTGTGTTTGTCAAGATGGGCTAGGTTACAGTGTGTTAACAACCCCGGAATCTCAGTGCTGTAAGGTAGGGCTTGGCAAACTATGGCCCAAGAGCCAAATCAAATCCACAAACTGTTTGTAAATAAAGTTTTATTGGAACACAGCCATTCCCATTTGTTCCCAGATTGTGTATGACTGATACCACACTCCAAGAGCAGAGGTGAGTAGCTTTGGGAAGAGTCTAAAATTCTTACTATCTGGGTCTGTGGAAAAAACAAGTTTGCCAATCTCTGGCTTAAAGCAACAAGGAACTATTTTGCAGTCGTGCTAAAGATGCACAGTCGGTTGGTCTTGGAGGTGAGGCCCTGCTCATTGTATTCACTCGGGGACTCAGTCTGATGGACGACAACCTTGGCATATGCTTCCATGATCACACCGCAGGAATGAGCGTGGAGAGTGAAATGCCAGCAATCAAATTATCCCAGCTGTGGATAATTTCCGCTCACGCATTATTAACTACTCAAAGAAAATTCCCATGCCTAACTTGAAGAAAGCCAACAAGTGCAGCCCCTCCCCATGTATGTGTTCAGAAGAAGTGGACACCTGTAAATCAGGGCAATATATCTGGCACAGAACTAAGTAAAATTGTCATTGAATAAGCAAATAAACAAAAACTCGTAACCAGTTTATGCAGTTCATTTGTTTGTATTTTCAAATACACTCATTAACTATCCTCTGTGAAACATCATTCTAGATACTAGTCATCCACCAGTGAACAGAGTACATCCACCTGCCCTCATGTAACTTACATTCTAGTAGGGGAAACTAATGTTAAATTCTTCATCTTAACGTAGACATTTCTCCATTTCACATTAATCTCTGTAGCTTTCTGGTTTAAAAAAATTATTGTGGGTTATAATGTCTCCTAATTACTAACTAGGGCAGCATACTACTACTATTATTATTACTATTAATAGGAAGAAATTTGGGATGTTTTTCCAAAGTCATCCCGGATGATCAGCAAATTTATTTCTAATGCCATCAGAGTCTGTGCTTCTCAATCAAATCTGAATCTGGGAAGCATTTTTTATTGTTGTTTTTAACCTAGGATCTGATTTATAATTACCTGGCACTTCAAAAATACAACACATTTATTTGTGGGTAATTGATTAATAGGAGCTCTCAGAGAAAAGCCTCTGATTTAAGAAGCATCTCACATGGATTAAAATGAACACCCAGCCAATAGGTAATCTTGTTTAGTTGTAAGAATGACAGGAAGGGAATTTTCCTGGATTCCCATCTCCAAATTTTATTTTTTAGCTAAAAAGTACTAGCTGCTGGTGTGAGTGGACAAAAATGAGGCTGAGAAGCATGAAATGTACATTAGTTCTTTCTGACTATAGCAAAATGCAAAACACTCAATGACTGAGAAATATTTTTATACACCTACAATGGTGATGCCCCAAAAGAGTCACTGTCCCTTCTCCCGCTGGGACTGTACATTAATTACAGAGGAAAAAGTTCCAGTATTGTTTCTTTTATCTGGTAAACGAATAACATCAGTCTGTTGATGGGGACACAAGCTGGTGTTGCGTCATAGAAGAAGGTTTGACAATCTGATGAAACATGAACATCAGGGCCAAAGACAAATGCTCAGAAAAAAAGTTCAGATAGAGATCAAATGTTTCAACTTCATAATGCTTTTTCTTCCTTGCCAGTGAAGGAAATACAAGTCTACGGGCATCAAGAGGAAACTGTTGCAGCTGAGGTTTTATCGCACGAGCAACATTTACTGGCTGTAAAACCCACACATTATAGTGGAAGGGAAACGTCTCTACTAAAATAACCCCAGCCCAACTTTGAGTATTGACACAAATGTTCTTTCAGTTTCGGTGATTTTTCTCTATTTCTTTTTCTCTTTTCTAACTTCATTGACTTCTATATTTTATTACTTTTTTTTTTATGTTTCCTACGGACTTGATGTGCTCTTTTTCTTTTTCTGATGTTTTAACATAAACAATCAGGTCGTTGATTTTAATACTGTTACTGTAATATGTGTTTATTGGTAATTTTTTTTCTCTAATTGTCCTTGTGGGTTTGTCTCTTTCTACTTTATGCACCATCAGTGTTTGCTGCATCTATTTAGAAGCTCTTTTATTGGGACATAATCATTTGATATTATTATATCTTTCAATCAGTGGCTCATTTTTCATTAGGAAATGACCCTAATTCACAGCAATAGTGCTTTTTCTGAAACCGACTTATCTGATGTTAATAAAGCCTCTTCAGCTTTTTAAAACTAGTATTTCCAGGGTGAATATTTTCCTATATTATTTTTCTTTTAATCTAACTTGTGTCTTTATATTTACACTGGGTTTATCATTGTGGTTTTTTTTTGGTTTTTGTTTTGTTTTTTGATTTAAGTTTCTTGTAGAAAGCATATAGTTTGCTTATTTACATCCAATTTCACAATTTATGTCTTTTTTATTGTGATGTTTAGACCACTTATATTTTTTCAATTACTGCTATGGTTAGGTTTAAATCAAACATCTTGTTATTAATTTTCTTGATGTATCTTTTATTATTTTTATTCCCTTTTAACATCTTTTGCCTTTATTTACACTTTACCTGTTATTTACTTCCACTTTAAATTCCATATTCTCCTATTAGCTTCCCAACTTTTCGATGGGTGATTTAAGATTTATAGTCTTTAATTTGGATTCATTGCAGCCTACTATGAAGTAACAATGCACTACTCCATGTATGGCACAGGAAACTAATAGAAATAGATTTCCAATGTTTCCTGCCCAACTTTTGTACTCCTGGTGTCACACATTTTATTTCTATATTTTAAGCCTAAATCTCACAATAGTTGTTTTCCTTCCTTAAACAGTCTTTTATCTTTTAAAGACATTTAAGAAATAATAATCATTTTATAATTCTCCCACATATTTATCATTTCTTGTATTCTTTAATCCTTTCTGTAGACTGGCGTTCCAGTTGATTTTATTTTCTGCTGTCTGCTTAACTTTTTTATATTCCTTTCAGTGGTATAGTGGTTTTAAATCTCTCAACTTTTGCATAACTGAGAACATCTTCGTTTCTCCTTCATTTTTGAAAAATATTTTTGTGGGATTTAGAATTTTAGGATGACGTACTTTTGTACATTAATCTAAAGTCGCTTCACCACCCTCTTACTGGCACTGGTTCTGCTGAGAATTGTGCTGTCGTCGTTAATTTTGTCCTTCTGTACATAATGATTTTTTTTTTTTTTTGAGACAGAGTCCTGCTCTGTCACCCAGCTGGACTGTAGGGGTGCAATTTTGTCTGACTGCAACCTCCACCTCCCGGGTTCAAGAGTTTGTCCTGCCTCAGCCTCCTGAGTGGCTGGGATTGCAGGAACCCGCCACCATGCCTGGCTAATTTTTATATTTTTAGTAGAGATGGGGTTTTGCTATGTTGGCCACGCATCCTTTTTAAAGATGTTTTCTTTAACTTTGGTTTTCAACAAATTAATTATGGTGCGCCTTTGCATAGTTTTGTTCATGCGCATTGTAACTGAGGATCCTTGAGTTCCTTAGATCTGCAGATGTATAGATTTTATTTTTAAAAAATCTTATTTGAACAGCTCCCCTCCATTTTTTCTGTGACTTCAGTTAAATACACATCAGGCTGATAGATACTCTCCCGCAGCTCACTGATGGTTTGCTCATTTCCCCCGACTTATCTTTCTGTTATATTTTGGATAATTTTCAGTTGCTGTATCTTCAAGTTCACTATTTTTTTCTGATAGTGCTATTAATCCTAGAGTATACACACATATATGATTTTCCATTTCTAGAGGTTTAATTCGGGCCTTTGGTTCCGTATCTCCACTTACACCCACACTTTTCAATATCATCTTGACCATATTAAATATGCATATAATATAATAATAATACAATATATTAATAATAAAATATAAAGTAATATATACTGTTATATATTAATAACAAAATACATTGTATATTAATATATACATTATATATTAATAATATGCATTATGTGTTTATATGTAATATATACTACTAATAAAATGCATTATGTATTTATATAATATATTAATAATAAAATATAAAGTAATATATACTGTTATATATTAATAACAAAATACATTGTATATTAATATATACATTATATATTAATAATATGCATTATGTGTTTATATGTAATATATACTACTAATAAAATGCATTATGTATTTATATAATATATTAATAATAAAATTGTGATACATACATGCATAATAGCTATTTCTATCATATACATATACATATATGACATATATATGTATGACAGCTATTTTATTATTATGGCTTAGTTCTATTATCTCTGTCATTCCAGTGTCTGTTTCTATTGTTTGAAATAAAACATCCTGATGAACTACATTTTCCCATTTATTTGTGTAACAATGAAGATGAGCATGGTTATCAGCTAACTGTGAGTGCTGGAGTGACCCCAGCCCAGCCCACATGAAACACAGACAAACTCTTCTAACTGAGCTATGCTCAGAGCCCTAACCTACAGTATGGAAAGCAGGTTGATTTTTGTCATTTGCAGCAACTAAGGGTTGGGTTGGTTAGCAAAAGCTAAGTGATATTCCCAGTAAATATTCATAAAGTCATGAATGAATATCTCAGAACATCTCAGAACTTTGAAAAAAATTTTAGTGACATATCCATATATCTATATTTGTTTGTATACATATACTGTGTGGATTTTTACATATTTATCTCTCAGTATTCCAGTTAAGGAAATGCAATTCTTCTTGTTAAAACTGAAATAAAGTCTTCCGATTATATATAAATAGTGCCTTATTAAAATTATAAATTTAGACATTTCTAGCTGAAAGAAACCTAAGATATCTTCCACTCCAGCATCCTGAATTTAGAGACGGGAAACTTGAGGGTCAGAAAGTAGTGAAATCATTTGCCTGAAATCATGCAGTCACTTTGTTTCAAGGTCAGGATTCAAAGCAGGAGACCAGAGCACGGAGGCTGTTCCTGTGGGCAGGGGACTCTTCTCTAATGGGTCCAGGAAGGCTATGCCTACCGATGCTATAGTAAGAAACAGAATTAACACAATCTGTTTTGGGGAATGGTATTGCTGGTGAAGTCAGTGTTATGTTTGTGTGTCATCACCATGGCTTAGACAGACCCTTGGGAGAAATCCGAGGGCAAAAAAAGCAAAACAAGAATGATGGTTGTGTTCTTGGTGTGAGGGCAAGATGAATGCTGATTGCATAGGTTGTGATGGTGATGGCGATGGTGGAGGTGATGCTGCTGCTGGAGATGGTGGTGATAGTGGAGGTGCTGATGATGTTGGTGGTGGTTATAGTAAAGGTGATGATGTGGGTGGAGGTGATGATGTTGCTGGTGGTGGTAGTGGAGGTGATGATGTTGGTGGAGGTGATGATGGTGGTGGTGGTAGTGATAGTGAAAGCAATGATGGTAGAGGTGATAGTGGAGGTGATAATGGTGGTGAAAGTGATAATGGTGGTGGTGGTTATAGTGGAGATGATGATAGTGGAAGTGATGGTGGTGGAGGAGACGGTGGTGGTGTTGATATTGGAGGTGATGGTGGTGGTGATGCTGCTGCTGGAGATGGTGGTGGTGGTGGTCATAGTGATAGCGGAGGTGCCGATGATATTGGTGGTGGTTATAGTAAAGGTGGTGATGTGGGTGGAGGTGATGGTGATGGTGGTGGTAGTGATAGTGAAAGAAATGACTGTAGAGGTGATAGTGGAAGTGATAATGGTGGTGGAAGTGATAACGGTGGTGATGGTGGTTATAGTGGAGAGGATGATAGGGGAAGTGATGGTGGTGGAGGAGATTGTGATGGTGTTGATACTGGAGGTGATGGTGGTGGTGAAGACAGTGAAGGTAATGATGATGGTGGTGGCTCTGATAGTGGTGGTGATGATTGTGGAGGTGATGGTAATGGAGGTGGTGGTGACAGTGAAAGTGATGATAAGGATTGAGGTGACAGTGCAGGTGATGATGGTGGCAGTGGTGATAGTGGAGGTGATGATAATTTTGAAGATGATAGTGGAGGTGATGATGGTGGCAGTGGTGATAGGGGAGGTGATGATAGTTTTAAAGATGATAGTGGAGGTGATGATGGTGGTGATGCTAGTGGTGATGATGGTAGTGATGATGATGGTTGTGGTGGTGATAGTGGTGATGATGGTAGTAGTGATAATGGAGGTGATGATGGTGGTGATACTGAAAGTGATGATGATGTTAGAGGTGATCATGCAGGGGATGATGGTGGTGGTGGTGGTGATAGTGGAGGTGATGGTGGTGATAGTGGAGGTGATGGTGGTGATAGTGGAGGTGATGGTGGTGGTGGTGGTGATAGTGGTGATGATGGTAGTGGTGATACTGAAAGGGATGATGATGTTAGAGGTGATCATGCAGGTGATGATTGTGGTGGTTGTGATGTTGGAGGTGGTGATGATAGTGGTAGTGACATTGGAGGTAATGATGGTGGTGGCAGTGATGTTTGTGTTCTTTCAAGCATCCACCTTGAAAGCAAAAATAGTATAAAACTGTCAGGTACAAAAAAGGAGTGGCATTACAGAGAAGTGGGATACGTTCACCGCTAATGCCTCAGAACTTCAGATATAGTTGCTCATTCCAATCCTTGGAAGTCATAGCAGCATTTACATACCCCAATTCATTGCCAAGGGTGCTTTGGTGTATTTCTACAAGTGAAAAAAAAAAAAAAAGAGCCAAAGAAAAATTAAAACTTACTTACCAGAAAATAGCATATCTCTGCATGTTGTTACTAGAAAAAAAGTAGCGTATCTCTGCACATTAATGTCAGATATTATCTCCCTTGAATTTTCTTTATTTAGAATTTTAAATTTCATGTCTTTTTTAGAAGAAAAATTTTTTATTATAATAACACAGATTTGAGTAGAATAAAATTACTCACGCCCATAATGCAAAACTACATTTTGTCTGTACTCATAATTTCCACAAGAGTGTGTGTGTGTGTGTGTGTGTCTGTGTCTGTGTGTTTGAAATACATTCACATTGTTTGCTCGTTAGGTTTTCAGAAGATAGTGAGATAGTTGATATATTTCTCATCTGAGGGTTTATGAGAGAGGATGAGCGTGGAAAAGCCAAGCAATATAAATAACTGTACACTAGCATTTTAGTTAAAAAGATATCATTAAGGAAGAAAAGTAGAAGTTGCAGAAACAAGGTCAGAATTTAATTGGTAAAAATGTGCAGCACTTGCTTACCTATTTTCAACGAAAATGAATTTCTATATGCTATGAATTCATTTCTTCAAGGGGAAAAAATTCTTTATGAGTTTTAATTGTTTAGATTTTACCAAAATACACTTTAGCCTCACCATGTACCTGTTACTATTTGAGCAGCAAGTGGTTATTTAAAACTGGCCAGAGGTTAGGAGCAGAAGGCATTCAGCTGAAACTGTTTAAAATGACACACCATTTCTCAAGTTTAGAGAAGCCAAAGAATTCATTGAACTAATGGATTATTGATTTCAGTAGGGGAGATGTGTTTAAAAGGTGTTGATTCGGTTTGTAACAGTCTTCAAAATGGCTTGTAAAACTGAGATACAAATAGCACTGCAATGAGGAATATGCTTTCAAACTGCTTCCAGTGGGGTGTAGTATAGCTCAGTCCCAAAAGCTATTCATAGCCTGTAGTGAATTTCCATCTTTAAAATACATCTCCATCCTATACACTGGGGCTCCGTACCTGTAAGTAATACATCAAAGGAGCATAGTATGTTCTTTCATTTTTTTATGTTAAATTTGGTTTGGAAGTGTAACTTTTCATATGTGTGACATCATCTTATAAATTAGTGAAAATAAAATGAGTTAACAATTTAAGTTATCCTTGTTGTAACCATTTAATCTTGTGTGATTCGACATGTACAGGTTTATATTTGCATGAAAAACATGACTCAAATATTCAGACATTTTGTTCTTGAGTGATGGAGTTAGGGCAGTTTCAATGATACGCTATTTTGTTTACATTTTCTACTTTTCTTCTTCTTAAAATGATTTTCTAATATGCCGTTTAAAGCTGTGATGGAATTGTGTCATTCAGATTTCAAGAATTTTTTGTGCAAGGGGCACAGTACACTAGCAGTCCCCAGCCACAGCACTTCTGCGGCACAGCATGGAGTCCTGGGTCTGGTTGTGTTACTCAGAGCAAGACGTGTCCATGGGCAGCCCTCCCATGAGTTCCCTGATGGATTAGCCAATACTTTTTCAGAGTTCCACTGCCACCTGGAGCTCTGCTTCTCTGATCTGCCTTCCTTCAGCCTGTCCTTTCACGGGTGTCAGACCTGCATTGTGACATGGCTGTCCCTTCCTATGGTCTCTCCCTGTCCATCTATCACCAATGCTATGCTCAATACATCTCACACTTCTTACTCTGCCTTGGTGTTTGTTTCCTGGAGAAATTCAACGGACATGGAGGATAGACTGCATTCATTTGAAAAGGAGACCGACATCCAGAATTGATGTGTGTTCTGATATGTCTTCTTGTTTGTTACAATTCAGTCTGATGGGAAAAAAAAATGATGGTCCTCCTTTCAGTGGCTAATTCATGTTGATTTATGTTCACCTCACTGGGACTTATACCTCACTTGGTCTCATATTCTTTTATCCCCTCAAAAGTATTGAAAGCACGAGTTCCTCTTGAGCAGCTCTGGAATTTAAGGATGTGTTTGTGGCAGAAGTGTTGGATGGGATGTGATCATCGCTTCCTACTGAACCCCAATCACTTCGTTGAATCCCATTCACTTCTTCAGCTGCAAATCTGACCTGGAAAAGCTCATCTAGGCAGGTCTGTCTTGGACATCCATAAACATAGATGCACTTCTTATGAACCTAGTGCCACTGCAACACAGGAACTCAGTGAGGATGTGACACTGAATCTAGGACAGCCGCTCGGGGACACTGATGTAACGAGTTGTAGGAAACAAGGCAATGTGGCGTGAGAGAAAACATGGAAGGAAGGAAAGAGACTGGGTTTCTGATAGTGTTGTGGAGCTGCTGCGCCATCCCTGAATGCAAATGCCACTGGGTGTCTCAAGTCCAGAGCAAATGCCTTGACAGTTTAAGTCACTGTGTTTATTACAGGTGGACAAAACTGAAAAGATATACCTCTTCTCTCATCTTTGTCAGGTTCATTTTTGTTTGTCTTTGTGGGTTTGTTGTTGTTAGCAGCATTGTCCTTTGATCTGAAACCTAAACAACCCCAACAACAAATGTGCTTCTCCTGTCAGAGTCTCATGAATGTTACACCAAATTACCTCTCCCCCCATTCCTCTGCACCCCGTCCCCAAACATAGCAGTTACTACCTTGGAACCTTAGGTTTCATGGTACACGGTTTAAAACCCACTAATCTATTTTTAAAAATAGAGTAGATGTATTTAAATACATTGTCGTTACTTCTTCAAAATAGTAGTTCAAGTATTAACACAAATATTGGTGGCATCAGTAAAGTTTCACCTTTTGGTAACATTTATAATTTTTTAAATTGCAGTGATGCTGTCTGGAGAACACAAAAATGTCAACTATGACTGACTCTTGCATTGTTATTTAGAAATGTTTTGAGAGAGTGTGGTATTTTTTCCTCTGTACTTTTAATCCTGAACAGCTAAGTGTTGTGCTAATTGTCTGTCTATTGGATTCTATTAATGCACATTGAGATGTCTCTTGCATTCAGATACATCCCTCATTTAACTCATGAACTTTCAGTATCTTTTTGGAACAGGTATCGATTTGAGCTTAATTCAATGCTTTATGACTTATTACCTATATCAATATTTTGTGGACAGATCTGACTATGAGACCATCATAAAATTATTATGGGCTGGGTGCGGTGGCTCACAGCTGTAATCCCAGCACTTTGAGAGGCCGAGGCAGGCGGGATCACAAGGTCAGCAGTTCAAGATCAGCCTGGCCAATGTGGTGAAACTCTGTCTCTACTAAAAATACAAAAATTAGCTGGGGGTGGTAGCAGGTGCTTGTAGTCCCAGCTACTCGGGAGGCTGAGGCAGGAGAATCGCTTGAATCCGGGAGGTGGAGGTTGCAGTGAGCTGAGATTGCGCCACTGCACACCAGCCTGGTGACAGAACGAGACTCCATCTCAAAAAAAATAAAAAATTAAAGATAAAAAGTATTAATAAAATAAAATAAAACAATAAAAAATATAAATAAAATTATTATGTATTTCCAGAACATGTAGAAAAACTTATAGGACTAAATGAATAGCTACATTAAATAACAACTAGGTTTTTAGTCACAAGTATTTAATATATAATAAACATCAACTAAAATGACATTGTATGTTGAAATTATGAAAAAACATACAGATTGCAAATTAATGATTACAAGTGGAATTATTGAGATTACATGCCAGATGACTTTTATATGCCCAATGAGGTCATTACCTTTCTAGTTCAGGCACGCCATTTCAGAACAGCAGAATTTAACGTCATAGATCTATGACCATAGATATATGATTATATATGCATATATGTACACACATAAACATACTACATGCATATACACACACATTTATGTATACATAGACACAGGTATATGTTCACTTTTCCTTTCTTTGTAATGTTTAATATTATTAGAGCACTTATCAAACTTCCCACAACACATTTGGAATGGTGTTCTCTCTAATTTGTCTCAAATTTTTATATACATCTTTCAATTATATCATAAACTCTATGAGAGAAACCTCTTATTTGTTTACTTTTTAAATACCTTTTATGCAAGAGTAGGAACCTAACCAATTATAAGCCTTCAGTCAACATTCATCACCAGATCGTGTAGAATAAGATTGCAAACACTGTTCATGCCCATGAATTCTCTGTTGGACTTGATTAGTCAATTTATTAGATCTTATTATTGAGTAAGCCAGGCCATCATGGAGCTCACAGATCCATGTTGAGGAAAAATAAGTAAATCAAAGATTTACATTATTAATAGAAAAATTGCAACTATAACAAGAGCTGTTGATGAGAGGAGGTTGAAGGGATCTACCTGCCTTGGCCTCCCAAAGTGTTGGGATTGAAGGTGTGAGCCACTGCATGCAGCCTCCCTCTAATTTTTGGGGCAATCTTATTGGCATGGGACTCTGGTAAGTTCCGTGATGCACACGCACACAAAGTGCTAGGGTGCGCTCACTATCCAAGTACCAATTAATCAGGGACAGGGAAATAGAAGCAGCGAAGTGCATGCAATGTTGTGCTCTCAAGGTTAATAGTAAGAATAGATGGCACTTGTCTAGGATCAAGAGGATGTTTTCATCCCCATTCTATAAACGGGGAAAGGAGAAACAGGAGGGAAAAAAGAGCTTGAATCCTGGTAACTATGCTGCAGTCTGGTTCAGGAACCTGCAGTTGTAACCACCACACCACTCTGCTCTCCCAACACCAGGTCACTCAAAGCAACCTCAGAGTGCTGGCTGGGAGTCAGATCTGAAGGGGCAGGTGGGGGACACTCAGTGGAGGGATTTGAATGTCCTGCTAAGGAATCTGTCCTATTCTGTGGGGCACACAGGGCCAGGGAGGCAGAAGAGATGAGTGATGGGGCCGTGTCCACTCTGCAGCCAGAGTGGAGGAGGCTCATAGGTCCTGCGTGCGTAACTCCTTGTTGAAATGCTCTGCGGCTGTGGGGCCTCTAGTTGAAGCTCTGACATGCAGAGAACTTGAAAGTAGTCATTTCTGTCTTTGCAAGGAAAGGCTGGACCAGCTAAAAATCAGTGACTGTTCTTGGACCATCAGAAAACTGAAGTTGAAGGAAAAACTGCCGCTGGGAATCTGGGAAGACAGAGGCACTCACAGAGTCACAGCAAAGATCGGCTGGCCAGGAGCTGGAGCTGCTGGAGACGAAGACTGAAAGTAAGATTAAATGGTAATTTTGATGAATTGCTGGAGGCTGAGTTTGACATACTAAGGGACATAAAATGGATCCATATACAATTCTCAAATAAAAACATAAAAAGTGAAGCGAAGAGAAAAAAGCCACCAAACATAATGAGACCTTTATTACCCTGAGAACGAAACCAAATAAAGACATTTAAAGACGTTAAACAGAGGAAAAGGACAGGTCGCTATCTCTCATAAACATAGGCAATAAAATCCTCAACAAAATAGCAGTGAAATGAATTCAACAACGTATAAAAGGAATGTAAAACTACGAGTAATCAGGATTATTCTCTGTTTCAAAGGTTTGCTCAACATTGGAAAATCAATCCCGCCATTCACAACATCAAGAGGCTACTCAGCATATGCTCGTATCCACTGACGCAGAAGAGGCATGTGCCAGAGTCTCATGTCCATTTATGACAAAAACTCCCAGCAAGCTAGAACTAGAGAGGAGCATCCTCAGTTTGATAAAGAACAGGAAAAATTAAACCAGGTACATGCAGCCAGCATCATACTTAATGGTGAAAAATCTGGAAGCTTCTCTCCTACGATCAGACACAAGACAGACGTGCTCTCTCACCACTCTTGTTCAGCATCATACTGGAAGTTCTAACTGGTGCAGTAAGACGGGAGGCAAAAATCAAATGTACCCAGATAGGAAGGGAAGAAACGAAACTGTCTGTACTCACAGATGACATGATTTTCTCTGTTAGAAACATCCCAAGCAACAGTAAGACTCTTTTTATTTTTTTATTTTATTTTATTGTTTTTTGGGACAGAGTCTCGCTTTGTCACCCAGGCTGGAGTTCAGCGGCATGATCTCGGCTCACTGCAAGCTCCGCCTACTGGGTTCCCACCATTCTCCTGCCTCAGCCTCCAGAGTAGCTGGGACTACAGGCGCCCGCCATCACACTCGGCTAATTTATTGTATTTTTAGTAGAGACGGGGTTTCACTGTGTTAACCAGGATGGTCTCGATCTCCTGACCTTGGGATCTGCCCGCCTCGGCCTCCCAAAGTGTTGGAATTAACAGGCATGAGCCACCGCGCCTGGCCCAGTAAAACTCTTTTTAAAAAAAAAACAAATATAAATATAATACAATGTATTAAAAAATAAAATAAAGCATTTTGAATAAATAACAAAGGACCCGTATTTTGGAAACTATAAAACTAATTTTCTTTAAACTAATGATCTAAATAAATGTAAAAGTATTCTCTGCTCATAAATTGAAAACTGAATATTAAAATGCAATTTTTTTCAACTTGATCTATAGATACAATGCATTCCCAATCAAATTCCCAACAGAAATTTTGTTGATATTGGAAACTGATTCTAAAGATTATAGGAAAAGGCAAAATGCATAGAATAGGTCAAAATGCAGAAGGAGGGGGAGGAAGAGGACGTGGAAGCAGAAGAAAGAAGAAGGAGGAGGAGGAGGAAGAAGAAGAAGAGGAGGAGGAGGAAGGACGGATGAGGAGGAGGAGGGGGGAGGAGGAAGAGGAGGTGGAAGAGGAAAAGGAGGTGGAGGAGGAGGGAGGAGGGGGAGGAGGGAGAAGGAGGAGAAGGAGATTGGAAGGCTCATACCACTTGATATCAAAAATTTATGTAAGACTACAATGATCAATACAGCATGATATTAGAGAAAAAATAGATACGCATAGATCAATGCACCAAAACAGACAGATAATAAATAGAGCAAGTCAAATGTAGTCAACTGATCTTTGACAACGGTACAAAACAACTCAACGTAAAATTGACAGTCTTTTCAATGAATGGTACTGGCAAACTGGATGTTTTATATATATGTGTGTGTGTGTATGTATATGTGTGTGTGTGTGTGTGTGTGTATATATATATATGCATCCTAGCCATAACACAAAAAGCTAGACCCATGAAGTAGGAAGATTAAGTTGGACTTTGTAAAATTACAAATTCATGTTCTGAGAAAGACACTGTAAAGGAAATGAAAAGACACGCCGCAGGCTGAGAGAAAAGATTTGCAAAGCTCATACCCGACAAAGCACTTGTACCCAAAATGTACAAAGAACTCTTAAAACTCAATATGAGAAAATAAACCACTCAATTTAAAAATGGGTAAAAGATCTGAAGAGACTCCACACCAAAAATGATATGCAGATGGAAAATAAGCATATGAAAAAATATTCAGTGTCCTATTTCATTAGGGAGTTGTAAGTTCGACTTTTGTGAATGAGATTGCAGTGAGATACCTCTGCTAATGTCTTAGAATGGCTACAGTCCAAAACGCTGACAACACCAAGTGCGGGTGAGGACATTGAGCAGCAAGAGCTGGCATTCACTGCTGGTGGAAATAATGATATAGCCAATATGGAAGACAATTTGGTAATGTACAATGCTCAGCATGCATGTGGCATATGATCCTACAGTCACACTAGTAGGAATTTACTCGAATGAGCTGAAAACTTAGGTCCACACAAGAAACTTCACAGCAATGTCTATAGCAGCTTGATTTACAATCGAAGCCACCAACATGTCCATCAGTGGCTGAGCAGATACACACACTGTGGTATATGCAGACAGTGGAATATTATTTTTGTAATAGTCCCAAACTAATAACAGTCTAGAGGTCCTTGAATGGGTAAATGATTAAACAAGCTGGGATACATTCATACCATGGGATGCAACTCAACAATAAACCAGAAGGAACTATTGCTCCAGGCAACAATGCAGATGAGTCTCCAGGACATTATGCAGGGCTAGAATAGCCAATCCCAATGGTGACGTAGTGTATGATTCCATTTAAATAACACTTTTTCAATGAAAAAGCTACAGAAATGGAGGGCAGATTAGTGTTTGCCAGAGGCTAGAGACAGCTGCTGCAGGCGTGGGCGTGAATGCAATTATAAAAGGGCAACAGGAGTGATCCTGGGTGCTGCTGCTGTGAGGCTCCCCTGAATGAGGTAGCAAATGCATGAACCTACACATGTGAGAAAATTGATAGGACTAATCACACACACCAAACACCACACACACATATACCTGCAAATACAAACAAAACAGGAAATCTAAATGAGATTATTGGAGTGTATCAATGTCAATTTCTTTAATGTGATATCAATTATAATTTACAAAATGTTACCACTGGGAGAAAGTGGGTAAAGTGTACACATTATCACTGTATGTTATGTTTTACAACTGGCCTAAATTGACAATAACCTCAATAAAAATTTTGAACTAATAAAGAAGGACTTAAATAGGCATTGATCCAAAAAATCTGAAAGAAAAGTCTGTGAGTGGGTTCCTTGACAAGTCAACAATGGCTTTATTTTCTACAAACAGGGAACCCCTTCTCCGCTGCCCCAGGTTCCCTTTGTGTTGTGCGTGTGTGTGTGTGTGCGCGCGCGCGTGTGTGTCTTTTCATGGGTTTCTGTTTCTTTGCTAGTAATTTTCCTCTCTGACTCTGACTGACAGGTAGAGCAGGGTGAGACCACACAGACCAACAAGTTCATTTCTCTGCTTTGCAGCGGGAGCACCTCCCTGCAGTCTCCTGGGATGCAGCCCACACCAGACAGACTGAGCTCTTGTGATTTTCAACAGCAACTATTTTGCTGCTCTCATTTTTTCAGCCTCTGCTTTGTATCTCCTCACTTGCATCCTTAATTGACCATAATATAGAGCTGAAAGAAAAGATTGAATTATTTATCACTATATTAATGAATAGTTTCATATTCCTTGTCTTTAAACTTATAAACAGATGAATGGAGTATTTCACATTTCTCTAAGACGAGTACTCTGAATCAATTGCTTTTTATTTATAAAACCTATAGCGTTTCTCTCATAGGTAATGATCCTAGAAGAAGAAAAAATAGATTTCTTATGGCATCACTAAGCATTCAATCCAGGTACTCTCTTGAAAATATTACAATTACTGTTACTACTCACCGTTTATAATAAGAGTGAACAAGTTCAACAAAACAGCTCTGGGCAGTTTGACAACAGCTCAAGAGACTGACTCTCTTTGTTTCCCAAAATTGGATATATAGTAGATTTTACCAAATATTTGCTCAATTTTAAATCAATGAATGCAGTTTTGCTTCGTTGAACCACTTATTTTGGGAAAATGTCACAGTTCCAAGCTGAGCTTTACTAGTGAAATTTGCAAGTAATTATTTATAATGATATGCAAATTATCATCAGGCAATTCAGTAAAAAGATTAAAGATGGAGTGGCAATATTAAAACTCCAGGAATTAATTGCTGTGAAAAAAGAAATGATTTTTAAAAATAATGTGAGCTATTTGTAAAAATTGAAATTTCTTTTTTAGGTTACTGATTTTGAAAAAGTCAAAATACGAAATGAATCTAAGATCCTTAAACGCCAGTAAAAACCTCTTCTGGAAATTACCCTTAACTTATAGCCCAGTTTCACTGATACAACCTTTAAAACACTAGAGATTTGAGCAAAGGAGTCAAAAATGTGTGTATTAGACGGGAGCGCCATAACCTGTCTGAAATTGAAAGGATTTCAGAGTGCAGTGGTTAAGCTGGCTGACTCTGAGGGTGGGAGAACGGGGTAATTTGTGGTGTATTTTGAGGAATTATTGAACCTTCCTGAGCCTCTATTTCCCGATCTACAAAATGAGACAGTTTAATATGTACCTTCCGCTTGGGAATTTCATAAAGATTAAATGCAACACCATAATTAAACGTCTTAGTATATTGTCTGGTTTACAATAAGAAAGAAATGTTTGGTAATATAAATATGTCTTATAGTTATTATTTTTGAAGGAGATAATGAAATAAATCAGTACTTATATGTGATAAATAAAACGAAACTTTATGTTTACCATGATAAAAATATACAGTGCAAATGAACATAAAGGAAAACATACATTTGAAAATAATTTTTTTTTTCTTTTTGAGGCAAGATCTTGCTCTTCGCCCAGGCTGGAGTGTAGTGTGCAGTCACGGCTCACTGCAGCCTCAACCTCCTGGGGCTCATGCAATCCTCCTGCCTCAACCTCCGAGTAGCTGAGACTGCAGGCACATGTCACCATGCCCAGCTAATGCTTGTATTTTTTGTAGCGACAGGGGTCTCACTATGTTTCCCAGGCTGGTCTCGAGCTCCTGAGCTCAACGTGTCTGTCCGCCTCAGCCTCCCAAAGTGTTGAGATCACAGGCATGAGTTATTGCACTGTGCCCAGCTAAAAAATCCTTTATCTTACCCTAGGTAAAGAATTGTCTCCACACATAGTCATTATGTGTGTGTGTGTGTGTGTGTCCGTGCACGTATAGTCCTCCAGAGTTATCCAGTGCATATCCAAGTGTATTTCACCCTTTTTTTTTGAGATGGAATCTTACTCTGTAGCCCAGGCTGGAGTGCAGTTGCACGATCTTGGCTCACTGAAACCTCTGCCTCTGGGGTTCAAGTGATTCTCCTGCCTCAGCCTTCTGAGTAGCTGGGATTACAGGTGCCCACCACCTCGCCTGGCTAATTTTTTTTTTTTTGTATTTTTTAGTAGAGATGGGGTTTCATCATTTGGCCATGTTGGTCTCGAACTCCTGACCTCAGGTGATCTGCCCGCCTGTGTATTTCACCCTTTAAGAAACACAAATGGAAGCAGACGATATCCTTAGCTCTGATCCTTTCTGTTGCTCAGTGATAAATCCTTAAGATTGTTCTATATCAACACATAGAGATCTACAGCCATGGCTTTTCCTGAATCTCACTCATCATGTTTTCCTCTCCAGGGGAAAAGAGAAGTCATTTCCACGTTGACGTTGCAGGTCATGACCTTTACTTTCTGCTAATTACATGACAGTGAAGTGTAGTAGGACATGGGCAGATAAGGCAATTTGACATTTAGGTAATCATTCTTTACAATCATTCAAGCTAGACCTACAAAGACCAGATAAGGAAAGGCATCCAGCCTCCTGAAATTCTAATCAAAATAATGGCAGATATTTTTAATTAAGCAGTTGTGAAATGTTTGGTGAAAACATACTTAATTTTTCAGAACTATTGGGAACTATTTCAGAACTATTTCTCTTTCTGGAATCTCACGCTGTTTACTAGACCTAATGTCATCATTTCTAAAAGGCAGCTGGATAGAGTGAAATTGTTGTAGAAAGTGAATTTTCTCAGCAGTAAATCTACTGATAATGAAATTTAAACTCCTGTGCATATTCTAAAGCCAATGAGTGTAAATCTGGTAGGCATCTTCCGCCCTTCACATTCAAACCTTCTGCAATACAGGAAGTGAGAAACCCCTTTAAATATCTGCTCTCCAGTGTGATCTTCACTCCCCTTTTCCTACCAAGAGGGTGATCACAGTACGGATTGTGGACAATGGGGTCTCCATACTCGGGCCTTACCTAGGCTGAGTGGTAACTGTCTACATTCACTCCACACATGGCTTCCAATCCATGCACCTGGATCTGAAGTTTCTACTGCAGCATGTAATTTGCATTATCTCCTCACTTTTAGAATTTGGACAGAAGACTATTTTTTTTCAGTCGGAACAAAAAAATACTACATGGGAGAGGAAAGAGTGGTTTTTGCCTTCTCCTATTCACCCTGCTGATGAGGGAGGAATTCCCACACTAGGGCCATGGCAAGACTCAACACTTGATCCCTGGGCCTGGACAGAGGACAGTAATGGTAGCTGATCACTCACACAGACTTATAGCCTGGAGGAAGAGCACAGCACACACCACGCATGGGACCACACAGAGGGTGCACACAGGAGAATAGAGAAGAGTGAGCATGTAGGGGCTATGGGAAGCAGGCTTTGTAGGAAGGAAAGGTTGAAGTAATGAATTAGTCTGTCCTCACATTGCTAGTAAAGACATACTCAAGACTGGGTAACTTATAAAGGAAAGACGTTTAATAGACTCACAGTTCCACATGGCTGGGGAGGTCTCACAGTCATGGCGGAAGGCAAATAAGGAGCAAAGTCATATCTTACATGGCGGCAGGCAAAAGAGCTTATGCAGGGAAACTCACCTTTAAAAAACCATCAACTCTCGTGAGACTTATTCACTATCATGAGAACTGCACAGAAAAACCCACCCCCATGATTCAATTCCCTCCTACCGGGTCTCTCCCATGACATATGGGGATTATGGGAGCTACAATTCAAGATGAGATTCAGGTGGAGACACAGTCAAACCATAGCAAGTAACTTCTGGTTCCCAGGGGCAGATTCAGTCAGCTTGCTATTAAATAATTCTGAAGGGTAGCTGGGAACTGAGATGCAATACTCAGGATTAGACAGGGCCTGTGCCCAGTCCGCATGGTGAGGAGGGCTCTCTGGCTAGGGGACTTAACCATGGGAGCAGATTAGTGAGGAGAACTGGCAGTTGGGCCATCTGAGTCCCTCCCAACCTCCCCAGGTGTGAAGGAAACCCATACCAGTAGGCTTAATTTTAAGCCTTACACTGTAACAGTGGACACATGGGAGAGTTTCGAGAGTTTGTTTGTATGTTTGTTTGTTTGTTTGCTTTTTTGAGATAGAGTCTCGCTCTGTAGGCAGGCTGGAGTGCAGTGGCACAATCTTGGCTCACTGCAACCTCCGCTTCCCAGGTTCAAGTGATTCTCCTGCCTCAGCCTCCCGAGTAGCTGGGACTACAAGCACGCATCGCCACGTCCAGCTAATTTTTGTATTTTCAGTAGAGACAGGGTTTCACCATATTGGCCAGGATGGTCTCGATCTCTTAACCTCGTGATCCACCAGCCTCAGCCTCCCAAAGTGCTGGGATTACAGGCATGAACCACTGCGCCGGGCTGGAACAGTGTTTTTATATTTGTTGTCTGTTTGTTTGTTTTGCTATTTCCTCTTTACTGGGTGACCCATCGAGTAACAGACCCCAAGTGGCACTGGAAGGACCCAGGCCAATGACTTTTGCTGACAGCAGCTCTAGGAGACAGGGAGCCACAGCTCACATCCCAGGTGATGGAAGGGACCTCATCGACTTTCCTTCTCAGTGCTTCTGTCTATGAACATCCTTCCTTTACACTCTGGCAGCACATCTGTAAACACTATCCAGCTTTCAAAGACGTGGGTATCCATGGCATGTTCTCACTTTTGCTTAAATAAAGTTTACGAATATGGAGTTCTCTAGTTGCATCATAACCAATCCCAGCTGTAAAGAGATGCGTGACCATTTAGAACATTCCCAGATGTCTGTGAAATAAACTGTCTTTCTCTCTTTGAAAATGCATCCTGATGGCTAGCTACACTATGACCTAGCAGGCTGGAGGGGAAAATGGAACAAAAAACTTTGGTTCTTCCAGATGCAGTTAAAGTATCATCCCTAGTGATAGTGATGTTCCTGAGGAATCGCATATTCTTCTGCACTGGAGAAAGTGGCATGAAGTCATTTGTATTGGGAGCTTCCATTTGGCAGGATTGTGTGCCTGGAGATCATCTCCAAGGACAGCTTTCAAAGACGGGAGAGAAGAGCCAAGACCAAAACTGCAGGGGTGAGCGCCTCACTACCGCCTCCCTGTGGACGGGAACGGACTCTGCAGAGAATTTACTGTAGAACGAGCCCCAGTGTCGGCTTCTAAACTTGTCCTTTTAAACAATAAAGTCACCATCTTCCTCTATTAGGTACCACCTCCGTTATTATTTACTTAATCTATTTTCTTTAAATTGACTCATTTTTCTAAGATACATCTATTTTAAAGAGATTGTGTATGTCACGACTATATGTGAAAGCTAATATCAAATACTGCAGATTAAGTTACCGATAAGTGAAAACATGATCAAAACTATGTTGTTACAATCCAGCCAAATGGTAGGTTTTTCCTGTCGACAAATTAATGAGTGTTAGGAAGGAGCTTCTGCACAGCAAAAGAAACTACCATCAGAGTGAACAGGCAACCTACAGAATGGGAGAAAATTTTTGCAATCTACTCATCTGACAAAGGGCTAATATCCAGAACCTACAAAGAACTCAATCAAATTTACAAGAAAAAAAACAACCCCATCAAAAAGTGGGCAAAGGATATGAACAGATGCTTCTCAAAAGAAGACATTCATACAGCCAACAGACACATGAAAAAATGCTCATCATCACTCGCCATCAGAGAAATGCAAATCAAAACCACAATGAGATACCATCTCACACCAGTTAGAATGGCAATCATTAAAAAGTCAGGAAACAACAGGTGCTGGAGAGGATGTGGAGAAATAGGAACACTTTTACACTGTTGGTGGGACTGTAAACTAGTTCAACCATTGTGGAAGACAGTGTGGTGATTCCTCAAGGATCTAGAACTAGACACAGCCCAACCATAGCACCCCCCTTTTTTCTCTGCAATAGGCCTCCCTGTTCCCACATCTTCATTAAGACAGCTGCCTCCAGGGGTTGCAGGTACCTCATTGCCAGATTCGCTGATTCCCTCAATGTCTCCGCAGCAATCAGAATTTCCTGGGCATTTTCACTGGAGTTTTCTCACACCGGGATTCCAAGGATTAGAGGTTTGAACAGCTGTAGCTGTGAAAAGTGGGAAGGAAGAATAAAGTATATTATTTGGCTCTAAATTGCCCATATTTTCACATTAGTTTTCTAGCATTGCTTTAGACGTAAACAAATACACTACCATAATAAAAAATGTTAACCTTTAATAGAGTGGTATTTCTTATACCTATAAAACTGTTACTAAATCAATAATGTATCTACTTTCTATTACCCTTCTCTGCAGCTAAGAATCCTGGAAATCAGCTAATATTCATTGGCACAGGGATGGTGCACAATCATTCAGCAATTCTCAGATAGAGTACTTTATTCTGCATTTCATGGGAAAAGGTTCTGGGGCCCAAAGAGCTAATTAACTTTTCCAGACTCACATGTCTAATGGGTCATGGAGACAAAGGCATTACAGAGCTCAGAGTGACGCATGGGTCTGAGTTTCCTGACAGGTTGGTTTCACTCCACACCTGAGATTCCCATGTAACCTTTGCTCCACTGCATGGACCAGCTGATCCACATGTCCTAAGAGGGCTTTCTCAGTGATAGAATCAGCAAGCCCTGAAGATCTGAAAGTCTGCCTTCAGAACCGACCTGTGTGTGACCAGGCGAGGTGGCTCACACCTATAATCCCAGCACCTTGGGAGGCCGAGGCAGGTGGATCACTTGAGGTCAGGAGTTCAAGACCAGCCTGGCCATAATGGCGAAATCCCGACTCTACTAAAAATACAAAAATTAGCTGAGCATGGTGGCCTGCACCTGTAATCCCAGCTACTCAGGAGGCTGAGGCAGGAGAATCACTTGAACCTGGGAGGTAGAGGATGCAGTGAGCGGAGGTTGTACCACTGCACTCTAGTCCAGGTGATACAGTGAGACTATGTCTCAAAAATAAAAAAATAAAAAAATAAAGAACTAACCCGTGTGCAGCCCACATTCTGTGCTCTGTCTACAAACCAGGTCCTTTTCTATAATTAACAGTTTAACCAATGATTGGAAGAGAACTAGTGTTCCTCAAAATTTTGAGAAAGGTAAATAAACCTTAAATAATAGATATATTAGTTTAATTAGTTAATTCTTCTTCATGTTCAGTTGGGAAGCCAGGAAGCCAAATAGAGCTAATTGTAAATCTGTGTTTGACAAATAAAAGGCTGAGTGGTTAGTTAATTAAAATACCCAGGGACAGGAATTGCCGGAGCGTTGAACTCCTCGTGAAGGAAGCGGGAGGAGGCGTTGGGAGTGGGCAGGGCAGCCTCTGCGCTGCCAGGAGCAAGGCGGCTGAGGGGATGCACCACGGGAACCTCTGCAGTGCTCTCTGTGCACACACGGTGATGATGACTGATCAGAGTGGCAGAACCTCGTGTCCCAAAAGTCGCGCAATGCCTCAGCTAGCAGAGGCACCCAGTACCATCTCCGGAAGCTCCATTCTTTCAGCTTGGGGTCGAAGGCTTAGAGAGGAAGCATGAACTCCCAAGGTCACCTGAAGACTCTGTGGCAAAGACAGACACAGAACTTAGGGTCAAGGGCTCCACAACCAGTTCCCCATCCATCGCTATTTATTAAGCACTTATTATGTACTTAGCATCTTGCAATGTTTCACACAAGGAAACTTGATCGTTTCCTTGAGGAAACAATTACTTATTCATTTAGCAAGTACTTATTGAACTTCTACTATGTGTGAAGTGTCAAACAGCAGAAAGCCAGACTCTTGTTTAAAATGTGAGACATAATTTGGGCTGGGTACGGTGGCTCACGCCTGTAATCCCCGCACTTTGGGAGGCCGAGGCAGGTGGATTACCTGAATCAGGAGTTCGAGACCAGCCTGGCCAACATGATGAAACCCCGTCTCTACTAAAAATACAAAAATTAGCCAGGTGTGATGGCATGTGCCTGTAATCCCAGCTACTTGGGAGCTGAAGCCAGAGAATCACTTGAACCCAGGAGGCAGAGGTTGCAGTGAGTCAGGGTTGTGCCACTGCACTCCATCCTGGGTGACAGAGTGAGACTCCATCAAAAAAAAAAAGAAAGAAAGAAAAAGAAAAGTAAGACATATTTTATACATACAACTGTTGCAGGAGAGGGCGATTTCAGTATCAACTGAGTTCAACTTCAGTGATAAAAAAGGCAGGAGGCTTTTAAAATTCCTGGGTGTGCTAAGTGAAAAATACAGAAGGATATTAAGGGGAGCATTGGACATGGACATGATTAGGCCGCCCATGTTTGCTAAACGGCACTTATCTGAGTTAGGCTCCTACCCTCCCATAGGACCCAGGAGACAGAGGCCCCGTCTTTGTGACTGTGTTTCAAAGGGACGGCTTCCAGGTCCAGGAGAAAGATGCTTCTAGGTTAAAAAACTGGGAGAAAGCCAGGAGAAGATTTACATCCTTAAAGGAGCAGAGACAGAATTTACAATGGCAAGTTTTCTAGAGTGAATGCTTTGAGAAAAGAAAGGCAGGGGCATATAGTCAGGACTTGGCTGGGACAAGCAGCAGACTCTTTCAGCAGTCCTGAGCTTCCTCAGGAAGAACTTAAGAGGGTGGGGGCCGGGTGTGGTGGCTCACGCCTGTACTCCTAGCACTTTGGGAGGCCAAGGCGGGTGGATTGCCTGAGCTCAGGAGTTCGAGACCAGCCTGGAGAACATGGTGAAACCCTGTCTCTACTAAAATACAAAAAGATTAGCTGGGTGTGGTGGCATGTGCCTGTAGTCCCAGCTACTCAGGAGTCTGAAGCAGGAGAATTTCTTGAACCTGGGAGGCGGAGGTTGCAG
Source organism: Mandrillus leucophaeus (assembly GCF_000951045.1). Taxonomy (NCBI): domain Eukaryota; kingdom Metazoa; phylum Chordata; class Mammalia; order Primates; family Cercopithecidae; genus Mandrillus; species Mandrillus leucophaeus. The sequence goes on from NW_012103587.1 coordinate 4,863,860, forward strand.
TGAGCCGAGATCACACCACTGCACTCCAGCCTGGGCGACAGAGTGAGACTCCGTCTCTAAAAAACAAAAAAGAGGGCGGGGTTGTCATCCTAGGGACCCAGACTTGAGCTAACAGAAACGATGCTAGTGTTTGCTCAAGCCTCTTGGGGCGAGGATGGACAAAACCGCTCATGCTGAGGGTCTGTGATTCTCATAGGCCTAGTCTAGAGGAGGCTCAGGGAAGCCTGACTAAAGTTTGGTCAAGGAGACAGTCCTCGTCCTAAGAACTGTGTATAAAACCATGAAGGAAACAGAGAATCATGACTTTACAGCATTTATATAATAATGATGGAGCTTATTACATTCAATTCAGTTTCATCTAGATAAATGTAACTTACTCAAATTCACCTTTCTGTGTGTGTTGCCCAGGGAGAGAGGGAAATGGGGAGGTAGGGGAGACAGCGAGAGAGAGAGAGAGAGACTGATTTTGAGAGAAAGCGGAAACCAGCTAAATGGCTCTGGTAAATCAGTCAGTGGTCCCATTGAGCGTTTGCCTCCAAAGCCAAGTGGGAAAAGAAAGACTAAAATCTAGCGCTGACGGTTTGCTTCAGTCCAAAAGTCTCAGCATCTGAGCCTCTCATTCTACTGCCTGTGATTCCAGTGTTTGAAGATCCATAGCTTTTTATAATCTATCCCTTCGATGTAAGCCAACAGCTTCTCCTGGCGTTTTTCAGAGACGGCCATCTGTTCCCATGCTCGTGGGGACTGTCCGTGGGGGATTTTCCAACAGCCAGTCCATAGGTCTTTAAAGTGGCAACTTCGTGCGTCAGTTTGGGCCCTGGGAGAAGACAGGATGTCATTCACAGAAAGTGTACTGAAGATAGTTGAACAAGGGGCCTGTTTATAGAGGACCTGGGCAGGGTTAGAGAATCAAGGGCTGTCAAGGCACCTTCTAGGACCTGGAAGGTATAGAAGGTCTCTATCGAGCTCAGGATCAAGTGGAGGGAAAAGGCATTTGTGAGGCAAGTACCTGGGAAGATGCGCTGCTCACTGTAACTGTGGCTACGCAGAGCCACTGGCAGGACCCAGGTGAGGCACGAAGGCAATGGGAGAATGAATTATCCAAGTTCTCTCCTCCACTAGTCAATCACAATGACTAAAAAGCTGAAGGCCAGCTTCAACATGGAGAGACTGCATTACTCAGACAGTGCTGTTAGCACTCAGTCAGCCCAGCCTGGCCTCACCACGCGAATCTGATTTCCTCTTGGCTGCATTATTTCAGGCAAGCTGGCTCCATGTGGAGGCCTTTACGTCCTATCAGCTTAACAACCACAGCAGAAGGCAGGGAGGGGGGACAGCGGGGTGGGGGGAGGAAGAGTGAGATTGATTTTGAGATTAAACCTCTTTCTCACCAGCTTTGGCCAAAGTCCAGGTTTGTATCCCACCAGAAGGACTTGGCCATATATCCCTTTCTGTCACAGTCCCTGCCGACTGGCTGAGCCTGGAGACTGTGTCCTTCCCTGGAGGTCTGAGTCTAGGTCATTGAATGTCCAGGGGCGGCAGCTCTTTGCAATTCAGGATGCTGCCAGGAGGAAAGTGGTGACAGAGGCTGTGCAGGAAAAATAAAATAAAAATGAAACACTTCCGCTCAGGTCCTGCAGATGCACAGCAGCTTGGGTCTCTATATCCATTCGTGTAACTGCTGCACGTAAAGCTTGTATCCTAGGAATGTGGGGAGATTCTTCATGACATTTTCAGAGTCCACCCGGACGAATTCCATCTGCATTAGGATTTTTCCCCCAATGTAGATGGCTTTAATGACTGTCATCCCCCAAATGGGGAATCTGGTATGGTTTCTGGAACATAACAGCATGCAGTTCTTCACAGATAATATTGAATGAATGACTAAATACACTACAAGACATCTTTCTTCTACTCTTTTCATGTTTAGCAGCCTGAACTAATCAGAAGAAAACTCACTTAAAACAAGAACGGACTTCTTCCTGTGAAGGATCATGAAAGTTTTGAGCATTCCATCAGAATGCAGATATTTAACATCCTCTCTCTAACTTGTTTCTCAAGAAAGATTTATAGAATGTAAGATAAGGCAGTTAAGATGACAGTGTTTTTTTTATTAGACATAGCCATGCGTAAACCTTAAATCCAAAATCTTTCTCTTAATATTTTTGCATCCATATAATCCACCTCCTCTATGTGTTAATAAATACTTTCTCTAAGAGGGAAGGTGGGAGGGAGAAAAAGGAGGGAGAGAATAAGAGAAATTGTGGAAAAAGGTATAATCATGACTCTCATATAAGATGAACATATTTCAACCATATCATTTAAATCACTAATCAATGAGAAAGCCAGCAAGAGGCAATAACTGGTTCACAGAATATCTAAAGACACATAGATAAACCTACCAGGAATGATGAAATAAATATGCTTAAGAGGTTAAAAAAAAAAAAAAGCTGTCGAAACTAGTCAATATCTATATATTAATCAACTGACTCTCCTTCAGACAAAAGTTGCATTTTTATGGACAAGAATAATTTGCATTACTATAAATATTCTACAATTTACAGAGCTATAAATTAGCTGAAAAACAATGAAAGTGAGAAAGACCACTGATATGGTTTAGATCTGTGTCCCCACCCAAATCTCATGTCAAATTGTGATCCCCAGTATTGGAGGTGAGGCCCTGTGGGAGGTGATTGGATCATGGGGGCAGGTTCTCATGAATAGGTTAGCACCATCCCCCTTGGTGCTGTTCTCCTGACAGAGTTCTCATGAGAGCTGGTTGTTTAATAGTATGTAGCACCTCCCCCGTCTCTCTCTTGCTCCATGCTCTGGCCACTGCTCTGTGGCAATGAACTATATGATGCATGTTCTGGAGCCAACTATGTGTCCTAATTTTCCTCTCTCTCCACTCATTCTTTCCCCTTCTTGCTGCCCCTATTAAATGACTTCCCTCTCACTTGTGCCTGCTTCCTGTTGGCCTTCTGCCATGATTGTAAGTTTCCTGAGGCCTCCCCAGAGGCAGAAGCCGCCATGCTTCCTGTACAGCCTGCAGAACCATGAGCCAACTAAATCTCTTTTCTTATAAATTACCCAGTCTCAGGTATTTCTTTATAGCAGTGCAGGAACAAACTAATACAACAACCACAGAATCAAATAAGTCAACATTGCCTAGTTTCCCACCAAAGGTATCCAGTAATCTTTTTTTATCTTTTTCAAAGTCACAATTTTTCCCCAATTCAACTTTTTTTTCCTAATTCACAATATATAGAATTAAGATAATAATAGTACCTTTCTCATAAGACTGCTATGTTGATCAAATAAGAGACAGCAAGTAAAATCCTTCGCCTGCAGCCTGGCATCTCATAAGCCCCCAATAATTATTACTATTCATGATTATTCTTCTTAACTCAAGCCATGAACATGACACCCTTTTGGTGTTTTTTTAGAATTGCCATAAACTTCTGAAATTTTAACTTCCCAATAACAAAGATGTCTTAAAATATGAACAATTATTTTCTGAGAAAAACAGATGGAAATAAGTATAACTAATTATTCTGAGAAATCAGAGGTGAATTTCACATGGCCTGTTCCTAAAAAGATCTATAAGTTGGAGAGAGAAATCACAGGACAAACTGGCCATGGGGGTTTGGGACCAAAGTGGTGGAAATTAAGCAGAGATCCAGATGCAAATAGAATTCACAAAAAAACAAGGACAGATGAGATCAAAGACTGTCAGGAGAGCTAAACACCGGTAGATCCAATATGTCTATTTCTGGAATCTCTACTACAACAAGAGAGCCTGGCTACATTAAATCTACATTCCAAGAGGATGAAGTTGTCTAAGGCTCAGGAACAGAGCATGCATTGAAGTTACTTATCTGGTTCAGGAAGATGTTTGAGTTCTCCAACCCCTGGGTAAGACACTTGGGTATAAAGAGTGGGTAGATACGTTATGTAGTGAAAGGTAAAATCAGGAAATCAGGCTTGGAAAGTTAGTTGGAGAAGATGATTTTCCTGACCAAGATCTTCCTGAACTTCTCAATAGACCCCCTACCTAACTTCGCGGTGGAATAATAGATCATCATAATTGCAATCACCTTGCTTGGGCTCAGAGTCTAAGGCTTATCTGCGTGATTGACTCCTCCCCTGGATTCTGTGTCGTAATTCTTACAAAGCAGCAGCTTGCATCAAGTACTCACATGTTCTTTCTCCTAATAATAATAATCTCATATTTTAGAGCACATTTTGGCAAACTCTTTGCCTAGCCAGGTGTGAAAGATAAAATCATTATGTATCTACTGATTATTGTCATATGTTATTTAACAACGACATATTTTCCATGAATTCGTTAATACAAGGAGACATACAATGCACATATTTTTAGAAATCAAATTTTTAGGGGGAAGTTTGTCTTATTACTGCTTTATTTCTGGCTGCTCCACACTTTCCATTTTATTGTCCTGAAAGGTGGTTTCTGTACCCAACAGACAGAAGATGCTTTTTCCAAAGTTCTTCTAGGTAAAATGCCTTATGAGAAAATGTGAACTATTTATTCAGAATCTAGTGGGAAATTTAACTCAGGCTTGTCATAAAATTGAGTTTAGGTATGTGTGGAAAACTTGGCTAAATACTATTCAGAATGCATCAAATATTGTACCTGTGCCTTACAGTATTTTATTGTACACTTAAAAATTTGTTAACAGAGTAGATCTCATATTATGTGTTTTTGCCAGAAGAAAATAAAATTTAAAAGCATACCAATTGTGTGCCTACTGTGCCAGACACCATGGAGCTCAGTGGTGGCGAACAACATAGGAAAACTCCTGCTCTTAATTGGTGGTTGCCTAAGTCGGACCACAGTCAAACACACAGGCAATTAAATGACAGTGTGATCAGAGCTGTGGGAGAGTCAAGAAACTCAGATATTATAGCACAGGCAAAAAGCAGAATATCCAGGGTGGAAAGAAATTCCTTAGAATTTAATCTGAAGTCTCAGGGCAATTCAAAGTAGGCCAAGCAAACGAAATAGAGGGAGGTCTTCAGGCAGACACAACAGAGAGATACAGGCAGATACAGCAGATGTTTCACAGGCTGTCACTGCCCATTCCAGTTCGCTCTGGCCACCTTCTGGCTGACAGTACTCTCAGTTCTCTGCCTCTCTCCTGCTCCTCTCAAGCTGCTGAAAGCTGCCCACCCACAGGGCAGGCCAGACAAGCAGAGGAGTTATTGCCTCCCTGCTTCTTCCTAACCCTCAACCATTGACTTTCTGAGAATCTAATTTCCAACCTATTTACACCCCTTGACTTCATTGTGACCTTGTGACTTCCTTTGGTCTACAGAATAAAGTGGACTGACAATGCAACCTTAATGCACCCAGGTGTCAGGAGATCTTGAATGTTTCTGCTTCCCCTCTCAGTATTCAGCCTTCAACATGAACCTAAGCCTGGGCCAGGCCACTCTGGATACAAGACCATGGGCAGCAGAACTGGACTTCCCAGCTGAGGTCCTACCATGTCAGCCAACCATTCAATAAATCCCTGCCAGACATGTGAATGGGCCTCAGACAAGACCAGAAAAATCATTAAGCTAATCCCAGCCAAGATAGGCAAACTCAATTTTGGAATCATTTGTTACACAACATTACTATGGTGACTGCTAGCTCGTACAAAGCATTTCATGATTTTCATCAGACTTGCTGAACATTTGGGGACTGTGGCAATGAACTATATGATGCACGTTCTGGAGCCAACTATGTGTCCTAATTTTCCTCTCTCTCCACTCATTCTTTCCCCTTCTTGCTGCCCCTATTAAATGACTTCCCTCTCACTTCTTAGCCAATCAGAGAACATGTTTGGACTATACATATTTCCCAAATCACATAGATGCTAAAATAACTGACAGTATATGAGACAGTCAAATATATAGCACACTGTGAAGTATACTGCATGTTTTCATAGAACACACACAATAATAAACACTACTCTTACTAATAATAGTTAACACTGTTATTACATAGACAAACACACACAATAATAGTTAACACTACTATTATTACTAACACTACTATTACAGAGACTGTGCTTAACACGTGTAGAAGAAATTGCTGCCATGGCCTCATGCAATGTATCATGTAGTCTCCAAATAGTTTACAATATGTTGATTAAAGCAATCCATCTACCAGTCTTCCTCCATTAACAGAAGAGTGTATACATTCAAAATTGATATGCAACTGTTTCTATAAACTGTTCAATCATCCAGACTGTCTTTCTTCCATTGCCCTGAATTGGTTGTTTGATCATTTATCTTGGCTAATCTTTAAATGACTGCTTGGTTCTCCTCTCTCATATTTCTAAAGGACTCACGTGGTATTCAGAAGGAGGAAGCCAGCGCCATTCATGTATGATGTTTATCATCAGTTGGGACAAATTATGTAGCTGGAATTCATCACTAAACAATGTTCTTATTCATCCAGAGAAAATCTTAACCAGCCTGAGCAAAAATCTTATTTTCTTCTTATACTTCACTGCGCCTTTTTAACTAGTGACATCAATTAAACTCAGATTTCTCTCTGAAGGACTGCTTGGATTTTTGTTTGGTTTTGTTTTGTTTCCATTTTGGTCCTCAACAAAAGAAAATTCAGTCTCCCATGGTGATGAACAGTGAGATGGTTAACGCTCTGCAATCCCACCGTACCTTCCAACCAGCTTTTCCATGTTTATTCTGTGTGGGTTTTTCTTCAGGCTGTGATATACCCTTGGGGATTGAGGAAGAAACTGGTACTTAAACACAGTCACCCTAGAAAGGCCTAGAATAAGACGAGGTGGAGCCTCTACTCTCCATTGTTTCATGCCAAGAGTCAGAAATGAGTAGCTCATAGAGACCATCTGATATCATTTCTTTTTTTCTTCTTGCTGATGGTTCAGAGATCTCACAGGGGATTGGACTGGCTGCTGGTTCTATGGGGGAATCAAAGAGAAATAAGAAATCCCTCTTGGTGAGAAATCATGGTAGAAAATAAAGCTATCAACTGAATTTACAATCACATGATCTGGCCAGGCGTGTTGGCTCACATCTGTAATCCCAGCACTTTGGGAGACTGAGGTGGTCAGATCACCTGAGATCAGGAGTTTGATACCTGCCTGGCCAACATGGCAAAACCCTGTCTCTACTAAACGTACAAAAATTAGCCAGGTGTGGTAGCACATGCCTGTAGTTCCAGCATGTGAGGCAAACTGAGGCAAGAGAATAGCTTGAACCTGGGAGGCAGAGATTGCAGTAAGCTGAGATCCCACCACTGCGGCGACTGGGAGAGAGTGTCCAAAAAAAAAAAAAAAATCAGGTGATCTGTACTTCCTGAGTTCACCCACATTCTGTGTCCTTTCATGCATGGCTCTTCCCCATGGGACAATCATACATGCTCAGCCTCTTGAACTCAAGTATGTGCAAGCTCTTGTTCATAAAACGTGAGCCTCAATAACTTTGGTCACTTTCAGCAGAAGCTTTTAGAAATAAATCGTGTTTTCCCACGTCCTCTTTTTTATCTGGCCTGATGCCCAGAAATGATCCAGGTAGTGACTGCACTGTTATCGTGGGTCCTAGAGAGAAAAAGATGTTAAGTGAAACCACAGTGATTGATTCACAGTGGACATGCAATGGAAGGGATAATTAAGCTTTTTCTATTGTAAACATTTAAGATTTGTGGGAAATTTGTTGTACAGCAAAACCTGGCTTATCCTGACTGACAAAATGGATAAGCATACAAAGAATGGATAATTTTAATTCTGTCCAGTCAGCATTTTGTGCTATGAACTCTTTGACCCCTTCTCTTTTCCCCAATGCTTTGTGTTCTGCTTTTATGATTTTATGCCTTTAGCTATACCTGTCATCTATAGATGCCATACATATACTTAATATGTGGGCAAATAGAGAAATGCAAATCAAAACGGCGAGATATCATCTCACCACAGTTAAAATGACTTATACCCAAAAGACAGCCCATAACAAATGCTGGCAAGGATATAGAGAGAAGAGAAGCCTCTCACACTGTTGGTGGAAATGTAACTTAGTACAACCACTATGGAAAACAGTTTGGAGGTTCCTCAGAAAACTAAAAATAGAGCTATCATATGACCCAGCAATGCTACTGCTGGGTATATACCTGAAAGAAAGGAGTATATTGAAGAGATATCTGCACTTTCAGTTTGTTGCAGCACTGATAACAGGCTAAGATTTGGAAGCTACCTAAGTGTCCACCAACAGATGAATGGATAAAGACAATGTAGAACTTATAATACGCAATGAAGTACTACTTAACCATAAAAAAGAATTAGATGCTGTCATTTGCAACAACATGGATAGAACTGAAGGTCATTATGTTAAGTGAAATAAGCCAGGCACAGAACGACAAACATCGTAGGCTCTCACTTACTTGTGGGATTGAAATATAAAAAACAATTAAACTCATGGACATAGAGAATAGAAGGATAGTTAGCACAGGCTGGGAAGGATTGGGGGGTTTTGGGGGAGGCGAGGATGGTTAATGGGTACAAAATAGAATGAATAAGGCCTACTCTTCGATAGCACAAGAGGGTGACTATACTCAATAATAACTTAATTGTACATTTTAAAATAACTAAAAGGGTATAATTGGATTGTTTGTAACACAAAGGATAAACATTTGAAGGGATGCATACCCCTTTCTCCAAGACATGATTATTATGTATTGCCTGTCTCATGTACCCCATAAATATATACACCTACTACATACCACAAACATTTAAAAAATGTATTTGCAAATACCTACGTGCACATATATATGCCTGTAGGTATTTGTGACACATATGCAAATACATAGTTTTATATATATGCAAATATACATGTGTGCATATATATATGAGTGTGTACATACGTGTAAATGAATTAGGATGGTGCAAAGCAATTGCAGTTTCTGTCGTTAAAAGTAATTAAGAGTAATGGCAAAATCTGCAATTATTTTGCACCAACCTAATAAGATACATAGATGTTGACAGCGAGCTGGAGCTATGATGTAGGTGTAGGTGTAACTGTACCACAGTTAGGTGGGTAAATTTACAGAAAGATATGGCTGAAGGTAGGTAGACATGCCTTGCTCACCCTGCATCCACAGATCCCATCCACACACCTCATGCCTATTGGCTTTCAGTAAATTCTTATTGAACAGACAGATGAACACTAGACTGCTGGGCTCTACTAGGACCTAGAGCTACTTATGCATATGCATGAGCGGGAGCTTGCTCCAGGAGGCATGCTTCCTCCCTGTTCTTCCTTCTTGCCACATCGCCTGATGACCCTGGAAATTTATTAATGTTTGATGAATATTTATAAAAACTGCCACTTCAATTAAAATATAAAATCCCTAAGCTAAATTAATTGAGGTGAGAAAAAAAAAAAAACTCACTTGCATTCTAGAAGATAACAAATGAGGAACAGAGGTTGTCTTTGCACTGAAGAATTTTCAGAGCCGCAGAAAACTATTCAACCATTAAAGATTTAGGGAACTTGAAAACATCGCTAAACCAACAGGCTTTGAAAACAGTTTCCACCTTGGCTCACTTGGCTGAGTCACCAGGGAATAGGACAGGGTTTAAATGAACAGCCTTGCAGGGCCTTGTTAAACAGATTGTTGTTTTCCCAGTTGCCACAGGGTCATTACTCAGTTCCTCTGAAACACATGGTGTGCACAAGGAATCTCATTCTCTGACCTCACAGTATCACAACATCTTAGCCCCAGCACAGAACGCAACACTTACCACCAACTTACCTCTTCAAACATCTGATGTTGATGGAGAAACAAGATGCAAGTACTCATAAAGGAGGGATGACTGGATTATTTTGGAAGAAGACTCTTTTTTTCAACATCCTGTGGCTGTTATGTTGATTATCTTGGTTAAAATATTTCTCCGTGTTGTAAGAACTGAACTGTGAAAATGAGTAACTCAGAAAGGAAGAGGAACCTGCAGGTGCCGTTGGGACAGATGGGGTGTGGAGCTCCAGATTTCAGAATTGCGTTCTGCAAGAAACTAAATCTGTCCCGTTTGGGACAAATGAAGGAATGTGAGAGCAATTGAACGTGGGTACATTAAGAACAAGGGGAGTTCTGTCAGATCCTTTTCAAACGGGAGCTACCGTTTCCTCTGAAGGGAATTTCAACAAGATTTCTGAAGCGTCCGGTTTATTCTACCTGGACAGTGCAGAGCTCTGAGCCAAGGCTCAATGATAGAAATCAGATCCCCAGAGCACATACTAGTCACTAGGGGAAGAGGCTGAGTTTTAAACAGAGATCCCCATAAAAAGAGAATTAGTTTCCACAGAGCCAATTCAAGACCCAGCATAGTCAAGACCACAGGCATGAGGAAATTCTGTCCTGACGATTGGTCACCGCATCTATATATACAAATAAAACCAGCAATTACACCTTTTCTTCAGGGATGATGAAGCAGTCTAGCTGTTTTCTTGTGTGTGTTTGTGTGTTTTTTGTTTTTGTTTTTTGTTTTTTTTTGTAGATGGAGTCTCATTCTGTTGCCCAGCTCACTGCAACCCCCGCCTCCTGGGTTCAAGCGAATTCTTCTGCCTCAGCCTCCCAAGTAGCTGGGATTACAGGGCCTACCACCATGCCTGACTGATTTTTGTATTTGAGTACAGACAGGGTTTCACCATGTTGGCCAGGCGGCTCTTGAACCCCTGACCTCAGGTGATCCACCCACCTCGGCCTCCCAAAATGCTGGGATTACAGGCCTGAGTCACCTCCGTACCAGGCCCAATCTAACTTTAAAGCTCAGAGTGACTGCTCACAAATAGGGTGGACAGTTAGGTTTACTAACAAGGTGACCATATATTCCAGTTTATTTGGTACAGTTGCATTTTAGGGGCCTGTTTTCCTAATGTAATAATAAGAGTGACTCCTTTTGCTTTCAAAGAGTCCTGGTCTGGACCATAAATTATATGTTCACTCTACCTATGTGCCAATTCGTTTTTGTTTTTTTTTTTTTAATTTCATCTTTTATTTTAGATACAGGGGGCACATGTGCAGACTTGTTACATGGGAATATACATGTGTGATACTGAGATTTGGAGGATAGATTCCGTCACACAGGTAGTGAACATTGTACCTGATAAGTAGTTTTTTAACCCACTGCCCTCTCCCTCTACCCTCTAGCAATCCACAGTGTCTGTTGTTCACATATTTATGCCCATGTGTGCTCAATGTTTACCTCCAACTTGTAAGTGAGAACACGCAGTATTTGGTTTTCTGTTCCTGAGTTAATTTGCTTAGAATTATGGCTTCCAGCTCCATCCAGCTGTGAAAAGCAGTCTGGAGATTTCTTAAAGAGTTTAAAACAGACCTACCATCCAATTGAGCCATCCCATTACTGGGTATATACCCAAACAAAAACAAGTCATTCCTCCAGAAAGACACGTGCATTCCCGTGTTCACTGCTGCGTTACTCACAATGGCAGAGACATGGAATCAACCCGTGTGCCCATCAGTGGTACACTGAATAAAGAAAAAGTGGTACATATACACTGTGGAATACTACGCAGCCATTAAAAAGAATGAACACTTGCTCTTTGCAGCTAATTCAGCTTTTAAAAAGGGGAAAGGGGAAGGGAAATAGGGTCACTGTGAACTATCCTTGATGCTGCCTGACCGCCACATGTTCTGTAGCTTTCTAAGGATTCTCTAAAGTACAAAGGTTTCCATGACCACTGCCCATTAGGAAACATTGAGCTTGAGTTTGGCAGGCATCTTTCCTAGCTGTAAGCAATGTAAAGGGGAGTTGAGGAAAACGAGTTACCCCCATTTTCCTCAAACTCCAGCTGTTACAGTCATAATTTTGGCCTTATCCCTGTACCTCCACAAATCACCTTTATAAATTTTGCAATATTTATAAAACACCTGTCCTATTCATGAAATATTTTTTGAACAGATCCACACAAATTGATTTGTTTTCAAGATATTTTATGTTATCTTATGAATAGAAAATTAGAATTGCTTGTCATAAACCAAAGTTAAGAGGAGCATCAAGCCAGGGAAAACATGGTGACATTATTAAACCACATCCTGAGACTGATCCATGTCAATGGTTCTTGAAATGAGACAGGCTGTAGTCCTGATTAAAGGGGGATTACAAAGTATTCAAGTGATGTTAACAATAATCTTCCTAATGTTAAACTGTTTTAATACTCTGCACTGAGAAAGCAATGGGAACCGCTGTATGATTCAGTGTTATTCAATGACATAATCATGGACCAATAATTACCTCAAATAAAATCAGTGGTTATGACCTAGGCTTTGGGTAACACTGAGTTAGGCTACTCTAGTCTTAAATATTGAAATCTACAAATAAGTGTCTTGCTGAGTACTTTTATAATTTAAATGAAATAAGAAAAGCTCAATTGCTAGCATAGTCTGTGGTACCTAATAGGTACGATGTAAGTGTTACTATTGAAATAAAAAATCATCATTGTGATTGTAAAAGAGGGTTCGAGAGGGTTGAGCCATATTTCTAGTCTAGACTCCATAGAGGAAAACAGTATGATCTTACAAGGTGAACTGCCTGTTTGTGTTTTCTTTCTTTCTTTGTAAAATTCAGATGGTTAGAGGAGAAGTTGCCAATCTGCAAAGGGATTACAAGCGAGTACCACCACACCTGGCTAATTTTTGTATTTTTAGTAGAAATGGCCAGGCTGGTCTTGAACTCCTGGCCTCGGGTGATCCACTCGCCTTGGCCTCCCAAAGTGCTGGGATTACAGGTGTGAGCCACCGTGCCTGGCCAGAAACCACATTTTTTATTCATAGGGAAGATTCATGTATTTGTTTTTTTATTAAATAACTGTTGGGTGATGCCTATATGCTGGACACAATCCTACACCTTATGAAAAAATGAAATAAAATAAAATATACTTTCCCTGACTAAACTTACTTTCTGGTGTCAAAAATGGGGATGCTGATTCAAAAATATTCAAAATAAATTGCATAATTATAAACTTAAGTAATTTAGGAGGTAAAGGTGTGTGGCAGCATGAGAGTTTTCAAGACTAACTTTCCAATGTGTGGAATGTTAAGGAAGGATTCTTTGAAGAATTTTTAAAATATGAAAAATTATTAGAAACATGTTCTGGTGGATTAGATGGTTTTTCAAAAATATTTATTTCCACCCAACCATGTCTCTCAACTGACTCATACTAGGGTGAGCAAGAATAGATTTTTGTTGTTTTCACTTATTGAGTTGTGTTATGCAACATCAATACCTGACTAATACAGATGGACTTCCATTTTCCTCTTATCTGGAAGCACTTGTCTCTTAGCAATCCAAGTGCCCTCTGAGTAGGACCATCAGTCTCATCGTCTAGGCTGGAGCACCTATTGAGAATCTTGTGTTTCACTAAGATGTGCACATTTTCATTCATACTAAAAGACCAAGCCTGGAAATTAGCTGCAGACTTCCTCAATAGATAGAAGAATGGGTAACTCAACACTCCTGTCTCAATGTAGCAACCCCAACCCAAATAAGTAACCCCCACATACACCATGAGTTTACTGAAAAGAAGATCTCACTCTTCCCTCGAGAATGTCACAAAACCCTTGGAAGGCATGAAACGAGAAAGTGGAGTGGAGTGGGTTGATGAGGAGCAAGACTCTATACTTTCAATCAGTTCAACATCTGTTTGTTGATCATCTGCTCTATGCCAACTTGCACCCTCGGCCACAGCAGTAAACCAGATACAGCAATCCCCCGGCCATATAAAGCTTAACATTCAGGCCTAAGGAGTCCTTTGGGAGCACAGCCCTACGCAGGACAGCCCATTTCTTCACACAGGCATTTTTTAATTTTTTTTTGCTTTATTGACTGATATGTAAATTGCTCAAATAAGTTTTCATGATTCAGAATTACAAAGACTAAGAAGTAACATTAAAGGCGTCAAAGGGAACAACATGTTAGTGCCTAGCCCTGAATTCAAACCCGGATGCTTTTAGCTTCACAAATAGATGTGTCTCAGGGATTCCTATTTAAGACCCCAAATAAAAACAGGTCTACCTGGAAGTCTCGTGGTGATTTTTCATGTGTATGTTTTGTTTTGTTTTTGTTTTATGAATGGCTGTCACCTTATGTACAAATGGTGAACTAATTAGAGTAAAATGGAGACTACATGATTATGGCTATGAATGAAGGTCTTTATAAAATATTTAGGAATGCTTAAGTGTTTCTTTCACCTTTAAGTGAAAGCAGCAGCAAAGAACATAGAAGCTTTAAATGTCATGAGGATGTTTTCACTAGAAAAGCCTCTGTAGACCATCTTTGATAAGTACATAAAAATGCTGAGTAGCTACTTGCTATTTACACTAAATGACGGCTTCCAAAATGTTCCCAGAAGGTATATAGTGCTTGGAAGTGATCTGAACAATTTCCTGAAATATTATTTACTCCCCAGATTGCTTGACTCAATCTACCTCTGTAAAGCAGCCCAAGTCACCTATGTCCTGGCTGTTGAGGGTTCCACCGGCCTGGGTTCCTGGTGACCCCTCTATGAGTCACAGGAGTTAAGGTGAAAATGATCCTCAATTTCCTCTCCATATTTGCATTTTTAAGATGACTGGTCAGGCCTTCAGAGTCTCCGTGACTCAGTAGAAGCAAACCCATTCTTATTCCTACCACGCCTTCTTTGCAATTGTAATGCCCAGGGTGGGGTTACCCCTTCCTGCAGATCTCAATGGGTGGGGATGCCTTATGGGGACTGGGGATTGACAGCCGTGTCACGGGCACCCTGGGTTTGCTCATGGGGCTGGCACCATTGCCCCCACATGGAAAGCTTCTCTTACACTTCAGTGAACAAAGGGCCTCGTGTTTTGCATTTCAATTATTTGTTTTCATTGAGTCTGAGGCTTTATATTCACAGAAAATTCACCCTTTTGATGCAACATTTGAGTATAATTACAAGGCACGAAACCCAATAAATGAATCATTGCAATACTTTAAATTAAATATGACCAGGTCTAGACACATGAGAGGGTTTTCATTATTCAGGGACACAAATGGGTAGAGATTTCAATTATGTCTAACAATATCTTCTACGTTTGACATGAAAGAGTGCCATGAAAATAAAAATGAAATTTATCTTATTGATGCAATTTTGAGAACGATTCATCTGCTTATTGTAACCAGTAGAATTTTATTGTTAGAAGTCAATTAAAAGCATTAAAATACTTAAAACTTATAGGTAACAAAACTCAGCCATGGTGGAAAAAATGTATTTATTTCAATCATAAAAGGAGAAAAAGTTGCTTAAACACTGAATGTCAGAATAAATGAAAAATATAGAGCCACACAAAAACTCTACATGGATTTCATAGTGATCATATTTATAATAGTCAAAAAGTGAAGGCAACCTTAATGCCCACGGGCAGGTGAATGGATAAACAAAAGGTCGTGTATCGATACAATGGAATATTATCTAGCGCCGGAAGGAGTGAAGTACCAATGTATGCTGGAAATGGACCTAGAACACATCACACTGAGTGAAAGAGGCCAGACACACAAGGCCAGGGACCACATTGCCCCATGTATAGGAAATGTCCAGAATAGGCATACCTACAGTAGTAAAGGTACATTAATGATTGTCAGGAAATGGAGTCAGGAGGGATTTGATTTGAGATGAATACTAATGGGTATTTTTTTAGGTGATAAATATGTCCTAAAATTAGATTGTAGTCTTATTTGTACAACTTTTAAAATTTACTAAAAAAAAAAAAAAAAAAAAA
>NW_012103587.1:4879708-4883076 GCF_000951045.1 Mandrillus leucophaeus
AAAAAAAAAAAAAGAAAAAGAAAAAAAAAACCATCAAATTTAGAAATGGGGACTGCAGTGAGCAGTGATCATACCACTGCACTCTAAATGGGTGACAGAATGAGATCCCGTCTCAAAAAAAAAAGAAAAGAAAAAAAGCCAGACATGATGGCTCATGCCTGTAATCCCAGCACTTTGGGAGGCTGAGACAGGCAGATCTCTTGAGACCAGAGTTCAAGACCAGCCTGGGCAAAACCCCGTCTCTACTAAAAATACAAAAATTAGCTGGGCATGATGGCACCCACCTGTATTCCCAGCTGCTCAGGAGGGCTGAGGAAGAAGGGTCATCTGGGGAGGTGGAGGTTGCGGTGAGCTGTGATTGCACCACTGCACTCCATCCTGGGCAGAATGTATGTTTCTTTCACCTTTAAGTGAAAGACCAAGGAAAGAAAGGAAGGAAAGAAAGAAAAGAAAGAAAGAAAGGCAGTCAAGAAAGGAAAATGAATACCCCAGAGTGAGACCCCATCTCAAAAAAAGCAAAGCAAGAAAAGAACTTGAAGTTTGTACTTTAGTTGGGTACACTGTATGGTATATAAATTACAACTCAAGAAAACTGTTTAAAAATTGAATGGAAGATAATACAATGACCATTCTCTCAAACGCCACATATAACTTTAGAAAAACTCATTTATCTTATTTATTTATTTTTTTTTTTGAGGCAGAGTCTCCCTCTGTTGCCCAGGCTGGAGTGCAGTGGCACTATCTCAGCTCACTGCAGCCTCCGCCTCCCAGGTTCAAGTGATTCTCCTGTCTCAGCTTCCCGAGTAGCTGTGATTACAGACACATGCCACCATGACCTGCTAATTTTTTGTATTTTTATTAGAGACGGGGTTTCACCATGTTGGCCAGGATGGTCTCGATCTCCTGACCTTGTGATCCACCCGCCTCAGCCTCCCAAAGCGCACCGCTGCACTCCAGCCTAGGCAACAGGTGTGAAACTCTATCTCGAAACAACAACAACAAAACCACAAGGACCTCTCTATTCATTCAACCCCACAGAATTTGTGTTTGCACCTCCAAGTTGAATCTTTTCCCATTGGCTAAACTTTTCTCTTAAGATCAATGATCTAACCAGCCTAATGAAGGCTTTGCTTAATGATTTTCCTGTGCACTGATTCTTGCTGCCCTTTCCTCCCTCAGCGTTCTTTCTAATAAACTTGCTTTCACTTTACTATATGGACTCAATTCTTTCTTGCGCAAGATCCAAGAACCCTCTTTTGGGGTTTGGATTGTGTTAGGATCCTGTTACTAGGATTTCCCGGGTAAGTGACAGTGTTGGATCACATTACTTTTCAGAGGATTAGTATAATGACAAGAGGAAAAGTAATATGACTTAGGAAGTACCTCACACCCTGCCTGCCACACAGCAGGTCTCAGCTTTTCTCCTCTTTCTCTTTCTGCTTGCAGTGTCAGTTGATGGGCACTGGGACTGTCTACTCTGCATGTTTTGAGTCACTTAACTCTTCCCACAAACCTGTGAGATACACTGTAATTATCTCTGCATTTTGTAGATGAAAAGACTGAGGCTCAGAGTGATTTTCCCAGGGTTATGGCACTACTGAGTTGAGAGATCAGAATTCGAACCCAGAAGTGACTATCTCCGTTGGAGACCAAATGTTTGTGTCTCCTCTAGATTCAGAGGTTGAAATACTAACCTCCCAGCAATCATACAAGGTGGGGCCTTTGGAGGTGATTGGGTCATGAAGGTAGATGGAATTCCCATGAAATTAGTGCCCTATTGTTGCTGGAAAATGGTCCGGATCCAGACCCCAAAAGAGGGTTCTCGGATCTTGCACAAGAAAGAATTCAGAGTGAGTCCATATAGTAAAGTGAAAGCAAGTTTATTAAGAAAGGAAAGGGATAAAGAATGGCTATTCCACAGACACAGCAGCCCTGAGGGCTGCGGGTTGCCCATTTTTACCGTTATTTCTTGATTATTTGCTAAACAAGAGGTGGATTATTCATGCCTCCCCTTTTTAGATCACATAGGGTAACTTCCTGGCATTGCCATGGCATTTGTAAACTGTCATTGCGCTGGTGGGAGTGTAGCAGTGAGGACGACCAGAGGTTGTTCTCATTGCCATCTTGGTTTTGTTGGGGTTTAGCCGGCTTCTTTACTGCAACCTGTTTTATCAGCAAGGTTTTTATTATCTGTATGTTGTGCAGACCTTCTGTCTCATCCTGTGACACAGAATGCCTTAACCGTCTGGGAATGCAGCCCAGTAGGTCTTGGCCTCATTTTACCCAGCCCCTATTCAAGATGGAGTTGCTCTGGTTCAAACATCTCTGACACTATCTACAGAAAGGAGCTCTGCAGTTCTCCTTCAGCCACGTGAGGACACAGGGAGAAGAATGCTGTCTGCAGCCCCTATGATGGCTCACTCCAGAATCTGACCATCCCGACCCTAACTCAAAGGGCCAGCCTCCGGAACTGTGAAAAACACATTTCTGTTTTTCATGTCACGGTCAATGGTCATTTGTTCCAGCAGCCTGAACTAAGACATTCTCCAAAGCCCAAGCTTTTAACCACGAAGCCTCTCCTACTCTTATTCACTTACACATCTAATGCTGTGGTCAGTCCTGTTTGCACACTCAACTGCCAGCGCGCCTCTACTTTTCTGGAAGATCCCTTTTTCCACTATAGAAGGCTATAGAAAATGTAACTGCACTGGGCGTGATGGCTCACGCCTGTAATTCCCAGCACTTTGGGAGGCCAAGGCGGCGGAATCACCTGAGGTCAGGCGTTCAAGACCAGCCTGGCCAATATGATGAAACTCCATCTCTACTAAAAAAAAAAAAAGAAAAAAAAAAAAATTAGCCAGGCATGGTGGTGGGCGTCTGTAATCCCAGCTACTTGGGTGACTGAGGCAAGAGAATCGCTTGAACCAGGGAAACAGAGTGTGTAGTGAACCAAGGTTGCAAAACTTCGTCTCAAAAAAAAAGGAAAGGAAATGTAACTGCCTGAAGTGTTCTTTCTGTTCACTGCACAAACAAAATCAATTCACAGAGGCTTGGCATTGCAGTAAAGAGTTTAATTGGTGTGAGGCTGGCCATGCCATACAGGAGACGGAGTTATGACTCAAGTCAATCTCCCCAAGCATTTGGGGGCTAGGATTTTTCGAAGGGAGTTTGGGGAAGGGGCGGGGTGGCTAGGCAATGGGTGCTTGCTGCTGATTGGCTGGGGAAGGGGCAGGGGTGGCTAGGCAACGGATGCTTGCTGCTGATTGGCTGGGGAAGGGGTGGGGGGTGGCTAGGCAATGGGTGCTTGCTGCTGATTGGCTGGGGAAGGGGTGGGGTGGCTAGGCAATGGGTGCTTGCTGCTGATTGGC
>NW_012103587.1:4883126-4888367 GCF_000951045.1 Mandrillus leucophaeus
GGCTAGGCAATGGGTGCTTGCTGCTGATTGGCTGGGGAAGGGGCGGGGGGTGGCTAGGCAATGAGTGCTTGCTGCTGATTGGCTGGGGAAGGGGTGGGGGTGGCTAGGCAATGGGTGCTTGCTGCTGATTGGCTGGGGTGCAATCGCAGGGGTGTGGGAAATTGTCCTCCTGCGAGCTGGGTTGCTTCTGGGTGGGGCCACAGGAGCATTTGGGAGGTCCAGGTGGAGTCATCTGTATCAGACACGCAAAAAACCTATAAAGGTATCTCAAAAGGCCAACCCTAGGTTCTCCAGCAGGAATGTTATTTGCAGGAGTAACTGGGAATTTGCATATCTTGTGACTTCCAGAATAATGGCTGGCAATTTTTTATAGCTGCACCTTAGCAGAATTCAGCCTTCTCTCTCCTCCCAGCCCAGTGGCCTCTCATTAGCTTTACACAGGCAGTTGAGTTTGGGGAAGTGCTATCACCACGTAAACTATAAACTAAATGTCTCCCAAAATTAGTTTTGCTTAAGCCCAGGAATAATTAAGGGCAGCTTAAAGGCTGAAGGCCAGAGCAGCCTTGGCTCGATCAGATCTCCCACAATGCCATAATTTTCTCACTGATGTAATTTTTGCAAAGGTGATTTCAAAGATGTGACAGACATGCCCTTTCCAACTTCTCTGGCAATTAGGGCTTAGATATATAACCCAACCGCAGCCAGTGAGATGTGAGGAGACCTCTTCTGAGACTGTGAGGACTTCTTTTTCTTCTGCAATAAAGATATAGAGACAAACAAAAGGACCACAACTCCCACCTCCACCCACTGCCCTTCTAAATTCTGCTATGGTTGTGTAAAAATGCCACCATCAAACTGCCAAAACCATCTTTCAGTCAGCAGTGGGTGAATAACACTGCAGTAACAAAAAGCCCTCTGGCCTCAGTGATTTAAATGACATTTCCTGGCCTGGCACAGTGGCTCATGCCTGCAATCTCAGTACTTTGGGAGGCCAAGGCGGGCAGACCACAAGGTCAGGAGTTTGAGACCAGCCTGACCAACATGGTGAAACCCTACCTCTACTAAAAATACAAAAATTAGCTGGGCATAGTGGTGTGCGCCTGTAATCCCAGCTACTCAGGAGGCTGAGGCAGGAGAATTGCTTGAACTCATGAGGTAGAGGTTGTAGTGAGCCAAGATCATGCCACTGCACTCCAGCCTGGGCAACAGAATGAGACACTGTCTCAAAAAAAATTAAAAAAAAAAAAAAATGACATTTCCCCCAGTCGGTCCTAGTACTTGTCCACTCAGATAGGCTGGAACATTCTGGCCACTGTTTTCACTCAGATCCAGCCTGCTAGAGCAGCCGCCATCTCCAGCATTATTTGTTTTTATTGGTTTATTGTTGATATTTTTAGGCCAGCGGACAGAGAGACCCTCAGAAGTACTTTCTTAAATTCAGTTTCCTTTTTTTTTTTTTTTACATTGGCAGATAAAATTGTACGTATAACTCTGTACAACATGATGTTTTGAAGTATATTTATGTTGCAGAATGACTAAATCTGGCCAATTAACACATATGCACAATTTTATAGATACACAACAATAGATACAATTAGAAACAATTGACTTGAATGCTCCCTTTTCCTATTTTTGTATATTTGAAATTTTCATAATAAAAAATTGACATAAATAAATAACATTAAAGGAATTTTTGGCCAGGCACGGTGGCTCACGCCTGTAATCCCAGCACTTTGGGAGGCCGAGGTGGGCGGATCACGAGGTCAGGAGATCGTAGCCATCCTGACTAACATGGTGAAACCCAGTCTCTACTAAAAATACAAAAAGAAATTAGCCGGGCGTGGTGGCGGCCTACTGTAGTCCCAGTTACTTGGGAGGCTGAGGCAGGAGAATGGAGTGAACCCAGGAGGTGGAGCTTGCACTGAGTCAAGATTCTGCCACTGCACTCCAGCCTGGGAGACAGAGTGACACTCCGTGTCAAAAAAAAAAGGAAAAGAAAAGAAAAAAGAAAGAAAAAGAAAAAAAAAAAAAAGAAGGGCAGTGGGTGTCTTTATGAGGTATACGCATGTGCTTCTGATAATATAAATCACCCAAGAGCATTTGTTATCCAGGTATACACACACACACACAAAACTCTGGCAATGTGTTTTCAAGTTTTATTTTCCTGATTATGGGTCTACATTTTCTTGCCATTTTGTGTGACGTCTCTAACAGTACTTAGATCTTGTTCTGAAACTATCTGAATCATTTCTTCTTAACATGCAGCAACATACACTTACTAACAGTGAAATCTACCTTCTGGTTTTTTTTTTCTGTGCATCTTTTGAAAGCATCTTTAGCTCATCAATTTACCTTGATAATTCCAGCTCAGAAGAGCTAAGCATCATCTGCAGACTTAATGATTTCATTGACAAAAAATCCTCCTCCAGATCATGTATTTTAAAATATTAAATAACACCAATCCAGAGGCACGTCGGTAACCTCCCAAAGGATTCACCTTGCCCACTGCCCAGACAGAGCCAATTCATCAAAGGGGGGAATTGCAATAGAGAAAGAGTAATCCATGCATAGCCGGCTGTGTGGGAGATTAGAGTTTTATTATTACTCGAATCAGTCTCTCTGAGCATTGGGGGAGCAGAGTTCTTAAGGATAATTCCGTGGGTAGGGGGAAGCCAGTGAGCCAGGAGTGTTGATTGGTCAGGGATGAAATCACAGTGAGCCAGGACTGCTGATTGGTCAAGGATGAAATCACAGCGAGTCAAAGCTGTCTTCTTGCGCTGAGTCAGTTCCTGGCTGGGGGCTACGAGATCAGACAAACCAGTTTATTCATCTGGGTGGTGCTAACTGATCCATCAAGTTCAGGGTCTGCAAAAATATCTTGAGCACTGATCTTAGTAGGAGTTTAGGGAAGGTCAGAATCGTAGCCTCCAGCTGCATGACTCCTAAATCATAATTTCTAATCCTGTGGCTAATGTTAGTCTAGTCCCCAGGGAAGAAGGAGGTCTGCTCTGGGAAGGGTGATTACCGTCTTTGTTTAAGCTATAAACTACACACTAAGTTTCTCCCAAAGTTGTTAGTTCAGCCTCTGCCCAGGAATGAACAAAGACAGCTTGGAGGTTAGAAGCAAGATGGAGTCAGTGAAATTAGATCTCTTTCACCGTCTCAGTCATAATTCTGCAAAGGTGGTTTCACGTCTGTCTGCAATCCATTATTCAGAGGCATTCCCCTTGCTTCCTGCTAAAAAATGAAATATTTCCTGCTGACAAAACATTGATCCTGAGCCCAGGATGGTTAATGGATTAAGTATGTTTGGGTGTCAATCATTGTCAGGGGGGTTTTGAATAAAACCTAAATTAATTGGCTACATTCACTCTGTTTTCTACATACCCTTTTTATAGAATAAAAGAACTTGCTTGTGATGTTTAATGAAGGCAAACAGCACTTCATTAATGTGTTATCATCAGCACTGCCATCTGTCCCATCAGCCTACATAACAAGCCGGGCAGCTGGAGGAATATAGTTCATGGCCTTTTCTTGGGTTGAGGAGGCCAATAGCAGGGAAACATGACCACCATTAAACAGGCTTGATGAATAGATCTAGTGATGGGATCTATTTTGAGGATGTGTCTTTGTGTGGCTGTGTTTTTCAAGCCTGTTTCCCTGATGCCTGTAGGCCATCAACAATTTTAAGCTGACATGTGCTTTTAGCAGACACTGAGCACTTAAATTATGTAAAGGATTGTGTTGGATGGAAACTTTCTATTATCTCTTTAAATCATCAAAGCAGCATGATGGGTTGCAGCTATTCCCATTTCCAGTCGTGGACATGGAGAATCCAAGAATTTGAAGGTTGAAAGTTGTCCTAGGTTCAGAGAGTAAGCCTAAGAGCTGAGATTCGAACAAAACATTGATCCTGAGCCCAGGACGGTTAATGGATTCAGCATGTTCGGATGTCAATCATTGTCAGGGGGTTTTTGAATAAAAACTGAATTAATTGGCTACTTATGTCCTATATGTAGCCAATAGAGCCTCTCTCTCTCTCTCTCTATATATATATATATATACACACACACACACATACACACACACACACACATATATATATATAACCAATATATGTACCCTAACTGTATCCCTCCAGCTTCCTGGCTGGTTATGTCAGCTAATGGGACAGATGGCAGTGCTTATGATAACATATTAATGAAGTGTTGTTTGCCTTTATTAAATATCACAAGTAAATTGTTTCCTTATTCTAGAAAAAGGGTATGTAGAAAATATAGAGTGAACATAGCCAATTAATTTAGCTTTTATTCAAACACCTGCTGACAATGATTGACACCCAAACAAACTTAATCCATTAACCATCCTGGGCTCAGGATCAATGTTATGTCAGCAGGAAATATTTTATTGTTTATCAGGAAGCAAGGGGAATGCCCCTGAATAATGGACTGCAGACAAACGTGCCTCTGGATTGGTGTTATTTAACATTTCGCCTGTGTGAGAACAGAGCCTTTGCTGTCTTAGGTAACCACCATGGCTGAACTCCTGCAGACACAGCCCGGCTCAGCAGCGTTAGAAGATGCACAGGGTGGAGGAGTTAAGACAGTTTTAGAATACTGTTGATGCTGGCAAGTTTCCAGCTTGGTGACATTAAACAAGTCAATTAACTTCTCTGAGGTTCAGTTTGTATTCAATATGAGCAAATCTTACTGGATTTTTTTTTTTTTTTTGAGATGGACTCTTGCCCTGTTGCCCAGGCTGAAGTGCAATTGTGCAATCTCGCTGCAAACTCTGCCTCCTGCGTTCAAACGATTCTCCTGCCTCAGCCTCTAGTCTCATGTAGTTGAGAGTGCACCACCATGCCTGTTTAATTTTTGTATTTTTAGTAGAGAAGGGGTTTTGCTATATTGGCTACGCTGGTCTCAAACTCCTGACCTCAATGATCCACCTGCCTCGGCCTCCCAAAGTGCTGGGATTACAGGTGTGAGCCACCGCACCTGGCCTAATACATTATGGCATTCACCCCCACCTCCACAGCAGCTGTTTCTAAACCCTGGAGAGCACTAATCTGCCTTCCACTTCTATAGATTCCTTCTCTCCTTCCTTCCTTCCTTCCTTCCTTCTTCCTTCCTTCTTCCTTCCTTCCTTCCTCCTTCCTTCCTTCCTTCCTCCTTCCTTCCTTCCTCCTTCCTTCCTTCCTTTCCTTCCTTCCTTTCTTCCTTCCTCCCTCCCTCCCTCCTT
>NW_012103587.1:4889152-4905593 GCF_000951045.1 Mandrillus leucophaeus
GGGAGGCGGAGCTTGCAGTGAGCTGAGATCGCACCACTGCACTCCAGCCTGGGCGACAGAGCGAGGCTCCGTTTCAAAAAACAAACAAACAAACAAATAGAAATATCAAATCTAGAAGCTGGTGATGCTTAATATATTTTAAAGTGCCCAAGAAAGAAGAACATCCTTCTAATTATTACATAGTGTTTATTGCAGAAAAATTCTATTTAGGAGAGAGCCATGTCACTGCACAAAGAAATCTGGGGTCTGACTGCTGGCACTATGGGTGCTCATGCTGGGGTCGGGGGACACGTTCCAATATGCTGTTTCCCTGTTTGTGTGTGGTGATATGTTTTACTGTGTAATCATGTGTTTTTCCTCAACCTTTCTTTCATGCTGTGACTCTTTTCCTCCTCCATGTCTCAGTCTTGTGCCAAAACCTCAGGTAAGGGACAACTCATCAGAAAGTGAGAATCAGAAGTGCCTTGTTTTTAATGTCCAAAGTTTTAGTCCTAAGGTAGTTGGGGTTGGGGAGGGAGACTGTGAGCAACAACAATGCAGTGTTTTTAGAAAATCCAGGAGAATTAGAGAGAAAATCTCTGTGTGTGTGCTCACATGCTTACATGCCTACATTTCTGGACGATGCACATTTTTGCAGAAGCACGGGATAGACTCTCACTCTCAGGAGGGAGAGGAAGCAGCTGGGGAAAGCAAGTCTAAAGTCAACGGTGGATTCCAGAGAAATGGGGACTTGGCCTGTTGGTGAGAAAGAAAAAGCCTAGATAATGTTTAGAGCATTTGAGTGTGAAGGCTCAGCTCCACTTTCCAAGATGGAGCTCAGGGAGATGAAAAATCCCTAGTGTAGAAATGGATGCACCGAGCCCTCTGCCCCCATCACAGCTGACTTCCAGTGAGGAAGGATCTCCTGCATGGGATGGGGCAGGGTTAGCAAGGAAGAGCCGGAGCTGAAGGAGTCATGTGTCCTGGGACAATTAGGGACCAGCAGTGGACGAAACAAGAGCCCTGCTGTCACCAGCCCCAAGAGTCCCCAACTCTCAATACCCTGGGTGCAAGTAAGCTCCTCCTGCATGCAATTTAGAGAAAGGGAATCACCCCAAAAGTAACTGAGATTGTTATATCCCTTTGGGGGACCCTAAATAGATATAGAAAATAGAGTCCTCTAAGTGGATAGCTAGCTCTATCTGAACAGAGATACTTATAGAAATTAAAGTGGGTCAATTTCTGGCATAATTGAGCTGGGTGGTAGCCTAAAAGTTTTTGTACATTTTTCTTGTAAATTCATAAATATAAGTTTATGTGCCTAATTCTCCCTGTCTTTCTCTCTCCTTCTCGCTCTCTAAGTCAAGCAAGTGATGGTCACGAGTTATGGAGCAGCTGGCATCTCTATCTGATCACACACAAAGCCTCCTGGAAATCACGTGGCCATATTGGGGTTGATAATTCAGGTAGCAGAGTTGGCTTCCAAGCCAGGGGCAGGAAGGACAAACAAACCACAGACTCCACAACAGGAGGAGCTTTCTCTGAAGTGCTACTGCCCAAGAATCAGAGACCTTTCGTGGTGGCCACTGTTGTATAAAACTGAGACATTGGCTTCTCTGCTTGCCTTTCTGGGACCACCCTCCCTTTCGCAGCATATGGAGATGCCCCAGGAGGCCCAGGCCCAGCACAGGCCCAGCCTCCCTCCCCTCTGCGGCATCTGGAGAAGCTCCATGCAGGATGTGGCACTGGGCCTTCTGAGCCAGGAACCCTCAACTTGGCCATCTCTATAACTTTGGGAAATAGGGCGGGCCAGAGAGACCACCGAGTCCAAAGACCAGAGCTACACTGGAGTGCCACCTTGTAATGCACAATTATTTGTGGCAATAAAATAAGTGGGAAACATTGACATTTAGCTAGAAAATTAAGGCTCTGACCTATGCACCACACCTATAAACTCCGTCTACCTAAACCTCAGTTTGTTTGTTTTTTATTTGGTTTATTTCATCCTTTACCACCCTGGCTGCTCAATGGAGTCACCCCAAGAGCTGAAAAAAAGTGCTAATGCTCAGGACCTACCCCCAGCAACAGTGACTCAAGTTTTCTGGGATGAGACCCAGCTGTAAGTATATTTTAAAAGCAAAACAAACTAACACAAACTTCTCAGATGATTCAAATGTGCAGCAGGGTATAAGCATCTCAGACTCACTTTTGGCATATTTGCAATGCAAGATTTTTAAAAATATGCATTAGCATCTATATTAGGGCAGCTTTGTGCCCCAACAGGATAGAAAGGACTTCTCCCACGATCAAGTGGGAGAACAAGGAGACAACTCTTTCTGAAGGAAGCAAACACACACACTCACGGTGTGCTGTGCAGGGGCCGTTTGTCATCGGCACAAGCCCACGTCCCATCTGTGTTATGATAAGTGGCTTTAGTTGTGCAAGTTTTCTTGCCCTTCTCAGTTGGGATCCGGGGGTTTGTGCTACTGATGATAAAGAATGGCTCTAAGACACTTCTCTGGCAGAGGAGTGGAAGTTATGGCTCTGGGTGAAGTACAACTACAGATAAAATAAGGCAGAAGAGATGCCGGATAGGGCAAGGTTTATTATTTGAGACCTAAGGCAGAGCAACTGTGGCCTGTCTCAGTCTTCTGACCTTATACAGGGGTGATGTGCAGAAGCGAAGGACAACTCCATGATCCTCAGGAAAAAATAGCGAATCAGATTTTTCAACAATGTACAATGTGGTATTTTGATATACATATACACAGTAAAATAATTACTACTGTTAAGCAAATTAACATATCTATCTCCTAATTTATTTATTTATTTTTGGTAAGAGCCCTTGAAATCTACTCTTTTTTTTTTTTTTTTTTTTGAAACGGAGTCTTGTGCTATTGCCTGTGCTGGAGTTCTAGGGCATGATCTCAGCTCACTGCAACCTCCGCCTCCCAGGCTCAAGCAATTCTCTTGCCTCAACCTCCCGAGTAGCTGGGATTACACCCGGCTAATTTTTGTATTTTTAGTAGAGACGGGATTTCACGATGTTGGCCAGGCTGGTCTTGAACTCCTGACCTCAGGATCCACCCACCTTGGCCTCCCAAAGTGCTGAGATTACAGGTGTGGGCCACCATGCCTGGCCTGAAATTTACTCTTTTAACGAGTTTCCAGGATACAATACAGTATTATTCACTACAGTCACCGTGCTGTACAATAGATTTGTAGACTTACTCATACTGCATAACTGAAATGTTGTACCCTTTGATAAATATCTTCTCATTTTGTCCTTCTCCCAGCCCCTGGTAACCACTGTTCTACTCTCAGCTTCTATGTACTCGACATTTTAACATTCTGCATAGAAGTGAGTTGACGCAGTATTGTTCTTTCTCTATCTGGCTAATTTCACTTGGCATAATGTCCTCCAGGGTCATCAATGTTGCCACAAATGATCTTCTTATTTTTAGGCTGAATAATATTTCACTGTGTATGTGTGTGTGTCCATATACAGTATTAGTCCATTCTCATGCTGCTAATGAAGGCATGCCTGAGACTAGGTAATTTATGAAGGACAGAGGTTTAATGGACTCACAGTTCCACATGGCTGGGGAAGCCTCACAATCATGGCAGAAGGCAAATGAGGAGCAAAGGCACGTCTTACATGGTGGCAGACAAGAAAACATGTGCAGGGGAACTCCCCTTTATAAAACCATCAGATCTCGCGAGACTTACTATCACCAGAACAGCACAGGAAAGACTTGTGTCAAGTCTTGGTGTGGCCATCAACATCGATAACTCGCTGCCCACGCAAGTGGCACGGATGTCACTCTGGCTAAGCAGGTAAACTTCTCCTGGAATTTTATTCATAATTCATTTCCCACCCACTGGATCCCTCCCACAACACAGTGGGAATTATGGGAACTACAATTCGAGATGAAATTGGGGTTGGAACACGGCTGAACCATATTATATATATATGTATATATACATCTATATGTATGTGTATACATACACATCACATTTCCTTTATTCGTCTGCTAATGGACACTTAGATTATTTCCATATGTTGGTTACTGTGAATAGTGCTGTGATGAACATAGGAGTATAGATATTTCTTTGACATACAGTTTTTATATCCTTTGGATATGTACCCAGAAGACGGGTTGCTGGATTATATGGTAGTTGTATTCTTAGAATTTTGAGGCACCTTCATACTCTTTTATAATAGCTGTACCAGTCTACAGTCCCACTGACAGAGTGTAAGAGTTCCCATTTCTCCGCATCCTCACCAACACTTGTCTTTTCGTTAATAGCCATCTAAACAAATGTGAGGCCATAGCTTACTGATGTTTTCATTTGCATTTCTTTGATGATTCACAATGTTGAGCACCTTTTCATCCATTTAATGATGTTGGCACTTTCATAAAACAGGTGAAGTGATGCCTTTACGTTAGACATATTGACCTTTGCTTTCTTGTTCAGCACCTTTGAGCTTTTGTGTAGGAGGCAAACTTCATAAGGTGACTATTAGAAAAACCTGCTAATTCTTTAAGAAAGTTGATCACCATTATACACATTACATATCCATAATACTCTTATCTAATGAGAGTGATTTGAAAATTCTGTGAATGCCTGTAATTCATGCAGTTAGCTTCACGGGAACTGGGTGCCAAAACACAAGGAATTCACCCCCTTGCCCACTAATAGTTCACTTAGAGTGACCAACAATCCAAATTTATCTGAAAACAAAAGTTTCCCCAGGATGCAGGATTTTCAATACCACTCACAGGGAAATCAGCATAGTTGGTCACCCAAACACTGCAAAACATTCATTGATCTGAATAACCTCACAGATGCACTTATCTTACCCCACATAAATTATGTGCAGACTTAACTTGTGAGTTTAAACTCCAGAGACAGGAAGCCTGCTCTAGAGAAGAAAAGGACAAATTCTGGATTTGTCCAGCTGATGCAAAAAAGTACCTCCTGCCTCCAGTCTACATTTTTGCACAGTGAATCCCTGAATTCATCTTTCCAGAACCTACTCAGAGAAAAGGAGCCCACACCCTGTATTTTAAAACTGGCAAGGAAGGGTTGCTATGGTGTTCATAGCTGTCATTCAGAGACTGGTCTAAGATAAGCGTTGAACACACTGCAGAATCATTCCTTGGCACTTTGATAAAACAGGTGAAGAGATGCCTTTAAGTTAGACATATTGACCTTTGCTTTCTTGTTCAGCACCTTTGAGCTTTTGTGTAGGAAGCAAACTTCATAAAGTGACCATTAGAAAAACCTGTGAATTCACTAAACAAGTTGATCACCATTATACATGTTACATACCCACTATATCCTATCCAATATTATATCTTCCAACATGAGTGATCATCACTTTGATACTGTTTTATTGGTGCAGGCAGAAAAAGTCAGGGGAGTATTTTTATAGGGTTTTATGGTCTGGGCTGGGTCATTTTTAAGATAGGTCTTGCAAGGCAGGAAGCTAATTGGGATTAGTTGTGGATTGGTAGACACAGGGAGGAAAAGGTCTCAAATAGAATCTTGATAAGAAAAACATAAATCATGATAAGTAAGCAATTTTAGTTGTTTACAGCTTTAATTTCAGGGTCCAGTATTCTCTGGAGCAAGCAGATAGTGTTTGTTCTGAGTATTATTAAATATAGGAACCAAAATATGCCCACTCTCAACATAGGAACAGGACATTATAATGGATTTGGTTCTCAAAAAATGTTAATATCATGGTTATTTATTGTTTTGGGGGGAGAGCAAAACCTTTGTTTTTGAGACAGAGTCTCACTGTCACCCAGGTTGCAGTGCAGTGGTACAATCTCGGCTCACTGCAACCTCCTCCTCCCGGTTCAAGTGATTCCCCTGCCTCAGCCTCCCAAGTAGCTGGGACTACATGCATGTGCCATCACACTGGGCTAATTTTTGTATTTTTAGTAGAGACGAGATTTCACCATGTTGACCAGGCTGGTCTTGAACTCCTGGCCTCAAGTGATCCTCCTGCCTTGGCATCCCAAAGTGGTGGGATTACAGGCAGGAGCCACTGTGCCCAACCAGGACCTTTGTTTTTCTCCAGGGTATTATCTTCCCACATTGTGTCAAGTCTTAGTGGGACCATCAACATAGATAACCCACTGCCCACACAAGTGGTGCAGATGTGACTCTGGCTAAGCAGGTAAACTTCTCCTGGAATTTTATTCATAAGCAGAAGGATACAAAAATTAAAAGTGATGATAGTTGATTTTTCCAGCTGTATCACTTTGACAGTTTAATTAATTAATTCCTGCAAACAGTTTTTCCCAAATTACCTTGTACCCTGTGCTTTTTGAGTATGTCTGGGGTTTCCCATCAATCTCTAAGCATTTATATCACTTTAATATTTTTTTGTAGTTGTTGAAGTGAGCCACAGTTTGCTTCTGTTAGATTCAACCAAAGAAGACTAGCTGATACATGTAACAATTATTATAAAAGCACTCTTTTCTGTGCAGCTCCTGTCTGGTCCCAACAAGCCAACGCATCAGTAAACTACCCTGAGAGTTACTTACTTAAACTCCCTAAACAATACCTTCCAGAATCTCAGAGGTGGAAGATAAGGTCCCTTTCATTGAGAAACTCTTTTTCATTATTTTGTTTATTCTACAATTTGAGTTTTTCTCTTGTGCCCAGCAACTGTTGTAGGCACTGGGAGTGGCACAGTAAAGAATTCCTTTGCCTTCAGGGAATGTGTCTTGTAGTGACTATAAAATCCCAGTAAGCAAGTAAATATATTACATGCCCAGAGGCAATTCTTATTTTAAAGAAAAAGAAAGATGAAATGTGATAAAGAGAAAGAGAGAAGAGTTGCTTTTCTACCAAGGCTTAGTCAGGGAAGACTTCATTAAAAAGTGGCATTTGAACAAAGATCTGAAGGTTGTGAGGGGCCATGAGGCTTTTTGGGGATCCAGGCAGAGGGAGTGGTATGTGCAACCCTGGGGCAGGGGTGCAGCTTCAGAGTTTGTGGACCAGCAGGGCCAGCATGGCTAGAGTTCAGAGACCACGGGAGGGCTGGTAAGAATTGAGCTCAGAGAGGTAATGCACAGGTGTTCCAAGACAGGTCTTCCAGACTTGCAGGTCATTATAAAAACTTTGTCTTTTGTTCCCAGTAAAATTATAGTCACTGTGGGATATTGAGTAGATGAGTAATATGGCTGATCTGCATTTTAACAACATTAATCTGGTTGGTGTATTAAGAGAGAACTGAAGCAGGGGCAAGGATTAAAACTAAAGAAAAAAGAAAATAGAGAGGAAACGAAAGAAAGAAGAAAAGAACCAGGCCACACTGTGTATAACCAGCTCTCTAAAATTCAATGTCATCAGCTTTATGAGTTGCCTAACTCAAAGTTATTTGTTCATCTTTGGAAAAAGCAATTTGTAAAAACAAGGAGCTGGGCATAGCCTTGAAACTCTACAAGGTACTTCAGACAAGACTGACAACCTTAACTGGGAAATATCAATGTTTATCTCTCTGTTTCCCTAATGATCCCTGTTCTACCAAATCCATTTCAGTCCTGCTTTCGATGTTGATATATTAGGTAATAATGCTCATTGCTAAAAAGTGCCAACGTACTGTGCTTGTTCCCAAGAAAATGAGGAAAAATGGCAGCATCTGAGAGACAAATCAGACCTCTGGTGCCAAACCCAGCCTGTGAAAAAAAAAAATCAGACATCCAGAGGCTCCCATGTGTAAACAAAACTGCCACCAAATGGTTTTTTAAACATGAAAAATAAAATTGCTTCAGCCTTAGGAGATGTGTCCCAACCACAGACACAGCCAAATTAGTGCTGGGGCTTCAGACAATGGTTTTACAGGGAAATTCTGATTACATGCAAACTGCAGAGCGTTTTTTTTTCTGGTCATGGAATCTCCTCTATAGATGAATTCCAAAAGGCTTTAGGCATCATACATAGATGTACAAATTATATATAAACTATCTGATATCGTTTGACTGTGTCCCCACCTCAATCTCATCTGGAATTCCCACGTGTCATGGGAGGAACCTGGTGGGAGGTAATTGAATCATGGGGGCAGGTCTTTCATCTGCTGTTCTGGTAGAGAGTGAATAAGTCTCACAAGATCTGATGGGTTTACAAGGGAGAGTTTCCCTGCACAAGTTCTCTCTTCTCTTGTCTGCTGCCATATGAGATGTGCCTTTCACCTTCCGCCATGATTGCAAGGCCTCCCTAGCCACGTGGAACTGTAGTCAAATAAACCTCTTTCTTTTGTAAATTGTCCAGTCTTGGTTATGTCTTTATCAGCAGCATGAAAACAGACTAACACACTACCTTATATCAAACAAAACACACTAGCAGTAGCAGCAACAATAATAACTACTTGTGAAAGGAAAATATTTTGTGTTCCCAAAATTACTAAGATAAAGGAAGTCAAGCTGGGAACTGCTTAGAGCAAACCTGCCTCCCATTCAATTCAAAGTCACCCATCTGCTCACTGAGATAACTGCATACCTGATTGCCTCCTTTGGAGAGGCTAATCAGAAACTCAAAAGAATGCAACAATTTGTCTCTTATCTACCTATGACCTGGAAGCTCCTTCCCCGCTTTGAGTTGTCCTGCCTTTCCATACCAAACCAATGTTCATCTTACATATGTTGATTGATGTCTCATGTCTCCCTAAAATGTATAAAGCCAAACTGTGCTCTCACCACCTCGGGCACATGTTGTCAGGACTTCCTGAGCCTGTGTCATGGGTGTGTGTCTTCAAACTTGGCAAAATAAACTTTCTAAATTAACTGAGACCTGTCTCAAACTTTTGGGGTTCACATACTCCTGAATGACTTGCTTTTCCCTGTAATTTTCAACTTATGGCCTACAAAGTAAAAGTAGGGGGATTTTCCAACATCTGCAACATTCTCAGGAAGGAAATCAATTAATGTAAATTTGTCAAGTGGATAATCAATCATTTATATAATTAGCCAGAATTTTTAACCCTTACTTTGTACCCCAACCTATGTTAGATGCCCTTGGAGGATGCCAAAATAAAGGAGTCACAGCCTGTATTCCAGTTGAGGAGGTAGGACCTAGAGGCACCATGCTGTGAGGAGTTAGTAGCACTGGGGAGATGAATGAGGTAAGGGAGAGGTGTCTTTCTAAGGAGATGCTCCACTGATCCTTGAGACTGAGGCTGGGTGGGAAGGAAGATGGAAGGAAGAACAGAGATACCAAGACTTACGAGAGATAAGCCTGTGTCAGGGAGGAGGAGGAGAAAACGCACCTAAAAATACCCTGAGGGCACCTGGGGCAAAGCGGAGAACCAGGGAATCAAACGGTGATAACAGCTCATTTCTTAAATATTGCTATGTGTGTGATTCTTTTTTGTAATCCTTTTAGAAATTTTGGCAATCCACCCATCTGACAAAGGTCTAATATCCAGAATCTATGAGGAACTTAAACAAATTTACAAGAAAAAAGCAAACAACCCCATAAAAAGTGGGCAACGATATGAACAGACATTTCGCAAAAGAAGACATTTATGCAGCCAACAGACACATAAAAAAGCTCATCATCACTGATCATTAGAAAAATGCAAATCAAAACCATAATGAGATACCATCTCATACTAGTGAGAAAGGTGATTATTATAAAGTCAGGAAACAACAGATGCTGGAGAGGATGTGGAGAAATAGGAACACTTTTACACTGTTGGTGGGAGTATAAATTAGTGCAATCGTTGTGGAAGACAGTGTGGCGATTCCTCAAGGATCTAGAACCAGAAATACCATTTGACCCAGCAATCCTATTACTGGCTATATACCCAAAGGGTTATAAATCATTCTGCTATAAAGACACATGCACACATATGTTTATAGCAGCACTATTTACTATAGTAAGACTTGGAACCAACCCAAATGCTCATCAATGATAGGCTGGATAAAGAAAATGTGGCACATATACACCATGCAATACTATGCAGCCATAAGAAATAATCAGTGCATGTCCTTTGCAGGGACATGGATACAGCTGGAAGCCATCATTCTCAGCAAACTAACACAGAAACAGAAAACCAAACACTGCATCTTCTCACTCATAAGTGGGGGTTGAACAGTGAGAACACATGGACACAGGGAGGGGAACATCACACACTGGGGCCTCTCTGGGGGTCGGGGGGCAAAGGGAGGGAGAGCGTTAGGACAAATACCTAATGCATGCTGGGCTTAAAACCTAGATGATGGGTTCATAGGTGCAGCAAACCACCATGGCACATGTGTACCTATGTAACAAACCCGCACGTTCTGCACATGTATCCCAGAGCTTAAAGTAAAATTAAAAAAGAAAATCTCTGTGTGTTGGTTATGGAAAGATGTACAGATAAACCATTAAGTAAAAGTCACCAGACATCTACGTTTGATCTTGTAGGAGACTAACAGTTTCCAGAAGGTATGTGAGGTTTTTCTCAGACACAGTTGAGAATCGCCCTGGACTGGGGAAGAAAATGGATAGAGCCAAAATTCAATCCCAGGTGTGTCTGGCCACAGAGCCTGTGTTCCTAACCATTCACAGCCTCTTTATGTTTACACACTTGATCTTTAAAAAACAAACAAAGCCACCTTTAGAAGAGTTTCTTCTGCATAGAAAAATTCTAGCTAATTATGCAGAAGAAATAATAGAAATTGAAAATCATAATTCCAAGAGCCTGAATAAAATTGCTCCTAGGCCAGTAGCTCCTAGACCAGGAGCAGCAAAGTATGCTGAGGCCATTTTTTGAAAGAGGATCGAAGTTGGCACCAGGGGACCCTGCTGGCCAACTGTAATATCTGCCTCCAGATACAATGCAACAAGAAGTTCAAACACAGTCAATGAATTATTTTTGCCTAAAGAACGAAGCCAAATCTAATGAAGGTTGTAGATCTATCTACCAATTGACAGAAGATATGTGGTAGAGAGATAAACATGTTACATAAAAGTTCCAGCATGCAGGCAGCTGATCACAACGTGAGAAAAAACACAGGAAAAACAAATCTGCCTTTTCATTGAACAAATGTTGGGTCAGTGGCAGCGGGGAGGGAAATGCCTTCCAGGTAAGATGTAAGAGATTTATCAACTAAATGAAATGTGAATACTTATTTTTTTGCACTCTAACAAACTGGCTATAATAAAAGACATTTTGAGGTGATCAGCAAATTATTGGAATAATACTAGATGAGTATTAGATACAAGTTAAGCATCCCTAATCCAAAAATCAAGTCCAAAATGCTCCAAATTTGTGAAATTTTGAGTACCTACATGATACCACAAGTGAAAAAATTCACACATGACCTCATGTCCAAAACCTTTGTTTCATGCACAAAATTATTGGAAATACATAATTATCTTCAGGCTATGCATATAAGGTGCATATGAAGGACAAATAAATTTTGTGTTTAGACTTACGTCCTGCCCCCGAGATATCTTATTATGTATATGCAAATATTCTAAAATCCCCACAAATCTGAAATCTGAAACAATTCTAATCCTGAACATTTCAGGCAAGGAATCAACCTGTACTATTAAGTAATTATCATTAATGTTTTAGAGGCCATAATTCCATTGCAATTGTGTCAAAACACCATTATTTGTTAGATTTATATGCTTAAAACATTTATTATTTAAAATAGAATGGTGTCTGTAATTTGTTTTAAAATACAGCAGGAAACGAATGGGTGCATCTATAGATTAAACAAGATGATAATTTAAAAAGTAATTAGCATGTGGTAATTTGTTATACTTTTATCTCAACTTGCAACATTTGCATAATAAATGTCTTAAAATGTGTAAAAAGAAAAGATATAAAATATTCAATTTCTATTTTAATTGTTTCCTTTTCTTATCTGGGTTGATTTTTCTTCTAGTCACTTCTCACTTCCTGCTGTATAATACAGCTGTTTTTGTTTGTTTGTTTATATTTTTTCCTTCATAATGTAAGCCCATGGAGACTAGTGCTTGTTTGACGTTCTCACTGTTGAATCAATCTTCAGTACTGAGACCAGGTCCTGGAGCATGGTAGGGGCTTGCTGAGTGTTGTCATTGTTTATTTATTTATTTATTACTTATTTTATTTATTTATTTGAGATGGAGTCTCACTGTTGCCCAGACCAGAGTGCAGTGGCACAATTTTGACTCACTGCAATCTCTGCCTCCTGGGTTCAAACGATTCTCGTGCCTCAGCCTCCGGAGTAGCTGGGGTTACAGGTGTGTGCCACCACTCCCTGATAATTTTTGTATTTTTAGTAGAGACAGAGTTTCACCACGTTGGCCAGGCTGGTCTCCAACTCCTGACACCAACTGATCTACCTGCCTCGGCCTCCCAAAATTCTGGGATTACAGGCGTGTGCCACCGCGCCTGGCCTGTCATTGTTTATTATTGTGAGTACCAAGTTCTAGTCCAACTCCTCGAGACAGTCTCCAGGTAGCCAACGACTTTGGAGAAGCTTGCACTTCACCCCTTCCTCTTAAACACTCGCAAAGCACGTTAATATATTGACATCTCCTTGAAACATCACCTTAAATAACAATTTGCTTATTTTTGAGGAATGGATTTCTTCTGCCGGAACACTAACATGTCCCAGGATTTGTCTTCACAGAAGACGCTGTGGGGGACGCTGGCTTCCAGCATGAACGCGGTGCTTTGAGAGTCAAGCAGCAGGATCCAGGCTGAGCTGAGGAAGCGGTGGGTAGGGAGCTGGGAAGTGGAGCTTCAGTAAAGTGAGCCTGACTCCCGTCTCTCACGCTCCCCACTCACGAACGTGCTAGTGATTCCTCCAGAGAAACCCCAGCGCCCTCTGACTTCAGGGAGAGAGTGGAGGGGACCCGTGGGACATGAGGGCTGGGAAGAGAACGCTCACGGATAAAGGAGGTCTCTGCCGAGGAAGGCCTGCTGGTGCTCTCAAGGGAGCATGTTCAGACCAAATTCTGCCTGCCTGGGGATGGATTCCAGAGACGCTTTTTAAAAGTCACCACCAGATCCGGAAGATTGTCTCTCTGAGGCTCACACAGAGGTGTGAGATCAAACGACTCTTTGCCTTGTGTTTCTAGCTCCCCCTGAAATATCCAGAAGTGCTTCCAGAAACGCCTGAATTGGGAAGCTTTTCCATTCCCTAGCCTCCAACCCTGTGCTTAGCTCTGGCCTATAGGGAACTCACCTGGAGAAGACAATAAAAAAAAAAAAAAAAGGAAGAAAAACCAAAAGTACAAACAGCAGCAAGCAAACACGTTAATAGCCGAGCTAGTCTCTCTTAAAATAATAATTTTAAAATTTAATCAATTCATTGCGTTGTCTGCTGGTCCCCTTTTAAATATGTTTGAGGGAGAACTCTGCTCAGAAAAACGATACAGATATCTACATTTTCACTGCTAAAGAAATTAAATGGAATCTCCCCAAAGCGTGGGGTGAATGCAAGCCATCGCACTGTTATGTAATATACAGGAAGGACCACAGAAAAGAAGCGGCTCCATCTCCATGGTATCAACCCACAGCTGCAGAATGTCACTTTCCATTTGCAAGAGCTGGGGCATGCAATGCTCCGTACAACTTGGGGGTGGAGGGATGATACCAAACACTTCCCAAACCAGGGCCCCACCTCTCATCCTGTCCAATGGCTTTCTGAGATTAGTCCCCACCTGTGAGCAAGAACACGTGGTTAGAAATCAGGCTCTCATTAAGCACCGTGTCCTTGGCTCACCTTCAAAGCCTGGGCTCCTTCTATCTTGGGTCGTTTGCAAGACATCCCTATTTCCTCCTGGGAAACAAGCTTAATTGATATATTTCCCAGTGTGTCGACTCAGTCCTGCAGGAACCCATGGTACTAAATTAAAAGCTGTGTTTCACATTTTGAATGAGATGTTAGTCGTGTCTGTATTAAAATTAATGAGAGCAGCAGCCCAAGCCGCAAACTTCAGTTTCTTCAAGGCAGCCTGAACATCCTGTCCAAAGTGCCAAGGGAGAAAATGCTGTTTGAGCCAACGACCATATTTTAAACTTTAATAACATTTTGCTTGAAAATAAATAATACAGGTCCCATATGATTTGAATCTTTATATTACATTACATTTTTTTCATTTTGAAAATTATTATCCTGTAATAGCTAATAACTAACCTCACATAGCACTTATTCTTTGCCAAGCGCCCCTCTCAGGACTTTACAATTGTCAAAGTATTTAATTCCCTGAACTGCCCTATGAGGTAGGTGCTATGCTGATCCCTCTTTTACAGACCAGGAAACTGAGGCCAGGCATGTTAAACAACTTGCCCAGTGTTCCATGGTCAATAAGAGGTTTATCCAGGATGCAGATGAAGGCAGATTTACTTGAGTCCAATTTTTTAACTTTACAGCAATGGCCCCCAATTGGTTGTGTGTTTCAGGAGACACCTGGAACACCTTTTAAAAACACCTATACTGAGGCTGATTCCAGAACAATTGTGTAAGAACTTTAAGACCAGGCTGTCACTCTCGAACCCTGGGGTGGGAGTGGGAGTACGGGTATTTAGGTAAAGCATTTAACTTCTCTAACCCTCAGAGGCCTCAGCATTTAACTTCTCTAACCCTCAGAGGCCTCATCTGTAAAATGGGCTAGTACTGGCCCCACCTGGTAAGGTTGTGGTAAGCGTTAAATGTGCGGCATTCACCTGTCCTAGTTTACTTAAACTGAGAGGTTTCCTGGGACTTGGGACCTTCAGTGTTTAAACGGAGACAGGGACAAACGGGGACTATTTGGACACCTTAATTAGATGAGCTGATGCTGTCATATCAATGCACACTTTACCTAGCATGCATAAGCATAGAGTCAGCAGTCGTGATCCGATTAATGTTTTACACACTTCTATAGTACTTTAAAGCCACCCTTCATGCATACAAAGGGTTTTTAAGACAGGAACAAGCAGGTGCACTTGAAGGTCTGAAGAAGGCAGTGTGGGTGGAGCACATACAACAGGAAGTTGCTTTTGTCAATCTCAGTAGTAAGAAGGCAATAAAAAGCCAGAAAACAATGTACAGTGGTGGGGATCCAGTCTGGTCGCACTACTTGCACCACAGCACTGGAGAGTTTGAGATGGGAAGAGGTCGAAATCATTACCACAGAGCAGCCAGTACAAATCACAAGTGTGAGTCCCACTAATGACACCACTTATGAGGACACAGACTCCAAATGCAGTGCTCAGCACACAGAAAGACAGCCCTAACCGGCACTGACTGCAGCTCTGTTCAACCCTAATGAACACAGTCATGGAAGAGGGGTGCAAAGATAAGGTCAGCATTGGAGGGCAAAGGTGCTAACTTCTGACACTTGGCCTTTACTGATCCTTAAAATGTTATCGGTGTGTCTTTACCTTAGTACTACTAGTGGAGTCAGGACATTTCTAAAGAGTGCTGGGACTGTTACTTGATTGTTTCATGTCTTGTGGGTCAAAATTCTTAGGGCGGAAGTTCAAAACCAACAAACAAAAATGCTTACCTTTTGCTCATGGCTTTTGTTCTGTTTCTTTTGTATTTCCTTTTATGAATTTATCTGTCACATTCAATAATAAGTAAATGTGAAAAAAAGTTATAACACTGAAATTCTGGCAGAGAGCTAATTTCTCGTAAGTTGAAAATCATATGAATGAGGGGGGCTTTTTGAAACAGCAAGCGGGAAGCAATGCAAAATCCCTTCACTCCCAGATGTCTTTGCCTCTTGCATGTCTACTCTTTTCCATTGACCCTGGGATTGCAAAACCCAGAGCCTTCACTGACCAGGCAGGTAATAGACATGAGCAATGCAGGCCTGGACCAGGAAAACCAAGAGTGCCGATGGGACCATGAAGGGCCTGTTACACCCTTATGAGTGTTAGAGCCAGGAGAGGGAGGCCATCCTCTCACAATGTGGCTCAGACTCCAGAATCATCAGCCTGGTCCCCCCTCTCAGAGTAAAGACCAAAGTTCTTATGGCCATGAATGATCGTACCTCCCTTCCCCGCTGCCCAGACCTTCCTCCATTTGTTTTAGATCTCTGCTCCTGTTTCCTGTGCTCCAGCCAAGCTGGCCTCTGAGC
Source organism: Mandrillus leucophaeus (assembly GCF_000951045.1). Lineage (NCBI taxonomy): Eukaryota > Metazoa > Chordata > Mammalia > Primates > Cercopithecidae > Mandrillus > Mandrillus leucophaeus. The sequence goes on from NW_012103587.1 coordinate 4,905,206, forward strand.
TGAACTTGGGAGATACCAGGTGGGTCTCAGCCTCAGGACCTTTGCCCACGCTGTTTCCAGAGAACCATGTCACTGAATCCCTTACCTTTTTCAGATCTTCACTGAAATGTGAGTTTCTCAGTGAGATTTTCCTTGGCCATTCTTTTAAAGATTGCATCTCTTATCTCCTGCATTGTTGCTCTTCCTTGTTTTGGTTTTTCTTTTGAGCATTTGCCATTGCCTGACACAGGACATATTTAATTATTTTATTTGCTGCCTCTCCCATTCAAAAATGTAAGCTCCATAAGGGCAGGGATTCTGTTATTTTACACACATATAATTACACACATATATTTTTAATATATATGTTTTACATATAATATATAACATATATTATATTTAATATTTT
>NW_012103587.1:4905754-4934297 GCF_000951045.1 Mandrillus leucophaeus
ATTATTCAGTATATATATTAAATATATTAAAATACAGTGCCTAGAAGACTACTTGGCAATATAGCACTTGACAAATATTTGTTGAATAATGCACAAATTAAAGATGAATCCTCAAACAAGAACTACACCTCTGCTTAAAGGGAGAGAGTATAGTGAGGATGTGGCGAATAAAATACGTTGGTGGGTAGAGTGGATCCTGGTGGCAGCCAGTTTGCCAGGTTTCCATCACCATTTCATTGAGTCAATTTACTTTTTTTTTTGAGATGGAGTCTCGATCTGTCACCCAGGCTGGAATGCAGTGGCACCATCTCGGCTCACTGCAACCTCTGCCTCCTGGGTTCAAGCAATTTTCCTGTCTCAGCCTTCCAAGTAGCTGGGATTACAGGTTGTCCACAACCACACCAGGCTAATTTTTGTAGTTTTAGTAGAGATGGGGTTTTGCCATGTTTCCCAGGCTGGTCTTGAACTCCTGACCTCAGGTGATCCACCTGCCTCGGCCTCCCAAAGTGCCGGGATTACAGGTGTGTCTGGCCCAATTTACTTTTTTACTAGCACACAGGACCTTTCTATACCTTGTCATGGAGAGAAGTGCATGAGAAGTAGAGACAGGAAATAAAGGCAAAGGTGAGGAAACAGAAAGAAACGCAAGAGAGTTTTAGACTAAGTCGGGCATGATGACATGGTGGCCCAAAGACTAGTTGGCATCAAGAAACAACTTTGGTGGACTCATATAGGATTAAAACAAAAATAAAAACTTTTCTTTTTTTTTTTTGAGATGGATTTTCGCTCTTTTTGCCCAGGCTGGAGTGCAATGGCACTATCTCAGCTCACCGCAACCTCTGCCACCCGGGTTCAAGCGATTCTCCTGCCTCAGCCTCTCGAGTAGCTGGGATTACAGGCATGCGACACCACACCTGGCTAATTTTTGTGTTTTTACTAGAGACTGGGTTTCTCCATGTTGGTCAGGCTGGTCTTGAACTCCCGACCTCAGGTGATCCACCCACCTCGGCCTCCCAAAGTGCTGGGATTACAGGCGTGAGCCACCGCGCCCGGCCAAAAAAGAAACATCTTAAAACTAAGGATACTTCAGTTTAAAACAGAGATATCTGGCTTCTCTAGAACAATTGGAGACCTGTCAAAGGAGACCCTCTGTTTCTGCAGGACAAGGATTGGCCGACCCTGAGAGACACCTGTTCCATTTCTTTTCCATTCCCTATGGAGGCCCTGGAGACCCTGAAGCTCATCTGTAGGGTTAGCACATGCAGATGAGGAGAAATAAGGGCCAGGGTGGTCTGCAGTGGTCAGGGAGGGCTGCCTGCGGGAGGAGAAAGTGGAGGAAACAGAGCTGAGCCTGGAGGCATAGGCAATGCTCCCTTCAAAGCATCCTTTGGCTACAGGAGTCCTGTCCTTCAACCAGTTACAAAGTTGGAATTTTGATTCAGGAAACTTTGCAGGGAACTGAAATTTTCATTAATTAGAATTCACTTATCATTTACTTTAAAATTGCAACTGGTATTGTAGGAAAATGTTAATTCCTTTAAGCTGTATATTGTGTGTGATTTTTTCTTATTAATTTGCTTTTCTGATTTCACTTATTTCAAGGACCTGATTGCAGAAAATACAATTGTTCTTTGGCCTCATGGATCTGTGTTCAAACATTTGCCAGTGGAAACCCAGTGCTGCATCCTGCTCTCAATGACCTCCAGCCAAAGCCAGAAGAAGGTACCTGAAGTTGAACAGGCCACACTGATTTCTCTTTGCACTTCATGGGGAACTAAGGGGCTTTCTTATTCAAAGGGTGCTAGAAAGAGCCTAGTATAGGATTCAGAGACAGGCATTGGGTGATTTGGGAGGGTTCAAAGAAGCAGGGATTTAAAAAAAAAAAATTGTGGATACATAGTAGGTGTATATGTTTTTGAATAAAGTACATGAGATGTTTTGATACAGGCATGCAATGTGAAATAAGCACATCATGGAGAATGGGGTATCCATTCCCCCAAGCATTTGTCCTTTGTGTTACAAACAATTCAATTATACTCTTTTAGTAATTTTTAAATGTGCAATTCAGGTATAATTGACTATAGTCACTCTGTTGTGCTATCAAATAGTAGGTCTTAGTCATTCTTTTTTCTTTTTCCACCCATTAGAAGCAAGAATTTAAGCTTCAGTCACTCCTATTACCTGGGGCAAGAAAATGTTTGGAATTTTGTGTTTCGGCAAATGTTTTTGTCTTGCCTGTGTTCAGACAAGATTGTGGGATGATCCTACCATTGTCTTAATCCATCATGGTCACAAAGTGGGCTTCTGTGATATCGATATTCTATGAAAATATTCCTATTTTATAAGAGAATAGCAAGGCCTAGCCTATTTCAGATATCAGGGACAACTTTTCTTCTTTCTCACTGGGTTATTACGAAACAAACAAAGGTCCCACCTTACCCTCATTGAGCTTACAATCAGGAAACACAGACAGGGATTAAGCAAAAAGTTAGTATACAATTAGTTAATTCCTTAACCTTGTGGTAAGGCCAGTGAAGAGTAAATTCTACAAAAGTCTGTGCACTAAGCTCAGCAAACTTACTGTGGGAGAAATGGGTGGTGTGGGATAACGAGCCCCAGAGAACACAGGCTTTTCAGAGGTTGAGAATTATCTATGTCCATGTATACTTTATTTCTATTTGTATGTGGAAAAATAAAGCAAGCATACATAAATTTTTGTATTTTAATGCTTACTATTAAAACACCAATTACACACTCAGGTATAAGGACTGAGTTTGAGATAAAGTTGCACGTTCACAAGGGAGCCCCCATATGGGTTTGAAGCCAGAGGTCAAATGCTCTTTTAACCACGTTCTTATGCTGCTAATCTCATAATATCCCCTGAACACTCCAGTGGCAAGTGGATGTCAACTCAGAAACTTTCAGTGAAAGGGAAATATAAAAGAAGTAAGTCATTGTTAAACACTGGCATCTCCGTCTTCATCCAGGAACTGAAGGGCACAACGGGGGCTGCTGCTTTAAAGATGCTTCCAGGGCTGACTCACAAATGAATCAAACGGAGCGTGGCTGGCCTCTTCCTTATCCCATGCAAGGGTGAATGGGAATAAATATCCATGCCATTATCACTTTCCATGGTGCACCTTCCTGTCATGCAACTTGGCTTGCCAGTTTCAGGACTGGCCTCAGAATCAATTAACAGTGAATTATTTATATCAGCAGCTGCTGCAAAGTGTTTCCAGCTGTTGTTTTAGGAAAGCCATCTTGTTCTTTTCAAATTGTGCCCTTGCCTTTTGTACGTGACCAAATCCATCATCAAAAATGAATGCAGTTTTCCTTTCCTTTTCCAGATACAAAGACACGCTCCCACGCAGCGTCCCTCAGCTCACTCTTGGAAAGTTACGTCAGTCCTTGCTGTGTAATTTTCACTGTCATCTTGCTCGATGGGACCCTTAACGACCACTGTGTTTGATCTAATCTGATATGGTTACACATGAGATAGGTTCTCCCCCAGCCAAGTGCAGACACTTGAGAGTCATTTGTAGGTTACCATGCACCACTTCACAAGGGAGAAATTGCAGGATGGTGCCCCACAAGGACCTGCCCCCTTTCTTCCATCATCAAGCACTGCTCAGAAAATAGCTCTCTTTCCCAGTAACAGAGCAAAAGGACATCAGCAAGACAAAATCATAACAACTTCCAAAGAAGTTCATTGAAACCATATGGTCCTTCTATTGCTTTTCATATATACGCAAGTCCATTTCCTTTAGGAAGTTCTTTCACTCTCATGGAAGCAACCAGTCAATAGAGAAACTAATTTGGGAAAATACATTCAGTAAATATTAACATGCTAACCAGATTCAGAAGGGAGGCTTTCATTTCTTTATGAGTCTTCTGGGAATTTATAAGGGGTTCTGATGTAAGGATGTCTTGAGGAGCCAGGAGAAGACCTAGAATTAAAGTCTGCATGGGATTAAATTTGCTGACAACTTCGGAGGAGCGATTGCAGGAATTTGGGATGGGGAAGGCTGTCGTGAACCCCAAGCGATAAAGTGAGGAGCAGAGTTGAGGAGAGGATTATTTTTTCTCCTAAAGAAGAAAATGCTGGTAATGACTCTAACCCACCAAGGACTGGTGATTTTAACATTATTACGAGATAGCAGCATTGACATGGAATTTGCAGTTCTCTCCATGGGCTGTTAGCAGGGGTAGTGACAGTGCTCTGCAGTGCGACTGTTCAGGTATCAGAACTGGGGGAGATAAAGGCGGAACCTGGCAGTGAACAAGGACTAGCAAGTTGGTGTGTAGGTACCAGGGAACCTTCTACTTGGGGTTCTGCAGAAAACTAACAATAAACAAAACAAACAAACAAACAGGAAGATGCTTTGAGGACAGCTGGGTTCTTCTTTTAGTAAGTAGAGAGGTAGAATTCATGGAATTTGTGAAGAAACAATACTGTACCCTGAATTTGTCACAACTGAGTTGAAAGGGAAAATCGGTATCTGTGTGTATCTGTGTGTGTGCATAGCACAAACTTGCCTGTTCCCTACTTTGCAGATGAAAGGTATAAAGGAAATAATTTTAAAATTTTTACTTTCAGTGGTTATTTCTAGGAGTTGGGATGATGGGCAATTTCTCTTTTCTTATTTACGTATTTCTTAAATAAGGTACCAGGAAAACTGAAATTGTAAGGAGTTAAAGATGAACTTTTTTTGAGAGAGTCAACAGAACATAACGTAAAGAATATTGTCTTATGTGGGTTCAGATCCTAGCTCTGCTCCTTGCCATTATAAACCTCAATTTTTTCTTACTTTTAAAGATATTATACTTAATATTGTAAGTGTAATTTAAGATATCATTTTGTATTTGATAGAGATGTTTTTGTCTGCAACTGACAGAAAACCTGAACACATTAGCTTAAACAAATAAAGATATTTTTAAGAATATAACACAAATTCCAGGAGTAGATAATTTGGACAATTGGTTTAGCAGCTCAGTGCTATCTGGGCCAAGGGCTTTGATTTTTCTGGGCTGCTCTCTCATAGTCACAAGATGCCTGCAGTAGCTCTAGCCATCACAGCTTTGTTCAAAGAAGAAAAAGAGGAGGAGACTGGGTGCAGTGACTCATGCTTGTAATTCTAGCACTTTGGGAGCCTGAGGCAGACAGAATGCCTGAGCCCAGGAGTTTGAGACCATCCTGGGCAACACAGTGAAACCTCGTCTCTACTAAAAATAAAAATAAAAAATGTTAAAATTAGCAGGGCATGGTGGAGCGTGCCTGGAGTCCCAGCTACTGGGGAGGCTGAGGCAAGAGAATTGCTTGAAGCCGGGAGGAGGAGGTTGCAGTGAGCCAAGATTGTGCCATTGCACTGCATGCAGCCTGGGCAACAGAGCAAGACTCTGTCTCAAAAAAAATAAAATAAATAAAAATTTAAATTTAAAAAAATGTTTAATGAGGAGGAAAGTAGAGGAGAAGATGGTGTATTTGACAAGCAAATGTATTTTCCCCAACCCTGTGGCTGACTTCTGCTTCTGTCTCCCTGGGTAGAATGTGGCAGTGGCATCTGGAAGGCAACCAGGAAAAGCATGGTTAGAAGGCCACCAGGAAGAGTGTGGTTAGAAGGCTGCCAGGAGGATCGTAGTTGGAATGCGGCCAGGAGGAGCCTGGTTAGAAGGCCGCGAGGAAGAGCGTGGTTAGAGATTGCGCATTAGGTCATCCAAAGAGCGTGTGATCATCAGAGCCCTGTGCCTGACACACAACGGACAATTATTAATGCCGCTCTTATTCTTATCACATTTTTACAGGAATGATCTTTTTTCTTTTTCACAAAGTTTCCTGGAAGTGCCATGCGCATTCCTAAGGCATACTTGCTCCATCTATCCTTTTCCAGTTGTCAATACACAATGATGAGTAGAGTCACTTGCAACCTGCTCACACAGCAGCTTTTATCAGCTGAAGCCATTTTTCCCAGTCTTGTCTGGCAACGCTGGACATTAGGGATCATTTACTTGGGTCCAAAATGGTTATCAAGGGCTCCCTGGAGAAACACATCCTAGAAAAGCTTCCCTAACCCCAGAGGACTGACCTACCTATGAACAGCGGCTCTAACAGGCCCCAGAGGGATGCAGACTGCCTGGAGACTCACCTTCAGCCGCTCTGAAATGACACTGCGCTGCTTCGAAGGCTGAAATCCGGCACTTTCCGTACAAAGGGCAGAGATCGCTGGCAGTTTTGCTTTCTTATTATCTGCTTAATTTATACTTTTCTGGATTCTTGCCCTCAGACGAACAAGATGGTTTAAACATGCATGATTGGAAAACTCAAAGAACGCTGGTTTCGTTTGTTTGCCTTTTAGCCATACAGCAGAGGGGGAAAAAAAAAAAAAAAGTCTTGCTGAGAATATGGAAATCTAAGTTAAAATCCCAGAATTAGGACATATTTTACCCATGTGATCTTTGTCAATAATAATCATGGTTGTGATAACAATAATAATTTATCTAAGGTCTACCATGTAACAGACAACATGCTAAGACATTTACGGTCATTATCCCATTCAACGATTGCAACAACCTTATGAGGAATACTCTGCTTTTTTGTTTTTCCCAAGATGGAGTCTTGCTCTGTCACCCAGGCTGGAGTGCAATGGTGCCACCTTGGCTCACTGCAACCTCCGCCTCCTGGATTCAAGCAATTCTCCTGCCTCAACCTCCCGTGTAGCTAGGATTATAGGCTCCCGCCGTCACACCGAACTAATTTTTGTATTTTTAGTGGAGACAGGGTTTCCCCATGTTGGTCATGCTGGTCTTGAACTCCTGACCTCATGGTCTGCCTGCCTCCACCTCCCAAAGTGCTGGGATTACAGGCATGAGCCACCCTGCCCGGCTGGAATACTCTGCTTTTATCTCCATTTACAAATGAGGAGACTGACACTCTGAGAAGGGAAACAATGGGTCCATTTCCATGCACTGAGAAAGAGATGGACCTGGGCTTTTTAATTCACGTATGTTCTCTGTTTCTCACCATCAGGCCATATTCTGACTGGCCTGTGCCCGTCTTGTAAGCATCTCCTGTACCAACCTCTAATTAAACCCATTAAAAATATTACATTTGCCACATCTCCCTGAGGGTCCAATAAAGTTTCTTATTAATTCTTATTTAACATCGTGCAGCATTTAGCTCAATTCTAGCTCTATGTTCCGATTCTTTCAACCTCAGAGAAATGACTGCAAAACTCAAATACTTCCCGCTCTGTATTATCATCTGGGAGTTTAGCCAAATAATGTCTTTGGAGCTGAGGGAGAAGTGAATCCAAAGATGTCTGTTGCTTTGTTTATTTCTACAGAAGACTGAAGTGACTGTTCAAGGAATGTGCCCACCACCGAGGAGGGAAAGGAAGGAGGATTTGAGACAGAGAAAGAGAGAAGAGGAACGAGAGATAGAGGAGAGAGAGGTGGGGAAAAAGGGAGAGCGAGGGAGAAAGAGAGTGAGAGAGACGAGGAAGAGGAGAAGAGAAGGAGAGAAGGAATGACTGAAACACCACAATGGAAAGTACACGGCCACCTGCGTATTTTCACAAATCTTTATCATTAGACACCCCAATTCACTGACATTAAGGAAGAAGAAAAACGTCAGTGTCTGCAAAGCACATACAATGAGGAGCGAACGCATGGAGACAATTTGCCACGTGCTGTGCTTCCCTTCCCTTCCCTTCTCCTTCGCTGTCTGCCTCATGGGTTCTCTGATCGCACTACTCCTGTCTCTGGGGACAGTCCATGTTTATCCATCAGAAGCAAAGCCTTTAGAGGTGCTCTGTTTACTTTGAAAACTTCTTAGGACACCCCTTGAGAGACCCCACTCTTCCTCTGCCCATGACTTTCTACATTAGTATGTAGCAAAACTAGAGATACGGAATCGAGGGCTGTCCGCACAAATGATGTTGAAAGCCATGGGAACAGGTTAGGTTACTTCGAGAGTGATACAGTGCCCCATATTCATATTTAGTAATTGCATCCATGCATTTTCTATTTTCCCCAGCAGGAAAACTTCTCCAGGGTAGCATATCCATCATGCAATCCTGCGTACCCTGCAGTGCTTGTCTGAGTCGGGGTCCTCATGGTAGGAAAGAATGTGGAATGGCACGTCTGGGTCTGCCCCTAACCAGGGCAAAACATCAGATACGCCCCAGTTGAGGGACAGCTATAAAATACTTGCGCAACACTCTTCAAAACTTCCAAAGTCTTCAAAAACAAAGTCTGAGAAACTCGTAGATAAGGGGAATTGAAGAAGACAGGATGACTAAATGTAATGTGGCCTCCTGGACCCTAGAAGAGAAGGACATTGAGCAAAAAATAAGGAAGTCAGAATAAAGTATGCACTTTAGTTAATAATAATGTATCAACATTAGTTCAGTAATTGGGGTGGGCATGGTGGCTCACACCTGTAATCCCAGCACTTTGGGAAGCCGAGGCAGGAGGATTGCTTGAGGCCAGGAGCTCAAGACCAGCCTGGGCAACATACTGGGGCCACATCTCTACAAAAAACAAACCAATAAAAATTAGCTAGGCATGATGGTGTGAGCCTGTGGTATCAACTACTCAGGGAGCTGAGGTAGGAGTATCTCTTGAGCCAGAAAAGTCAAGGCTGCAGTGAGCTGTGGTTGCGCCACTGCACTCCAGCTTGGGTCACAAAGTGAGACCCTGTCTTCAAAATAAATCAATACATAAACAATATTTGTTCAGTAATTGTAACAAATGTACTTTGCTAATGTAAGATGTTAATAATAGGGGCAAACAAGTGCATGGGTATCTTCTAAATTTTCCTATAAATCTAAAACCATTCTAAAAATAAGATATATTATTGGAAGAAAAAAGAAAGCTAGGTCAGTTGGGTTCTGCCTGGGGTTCTGTCCTATCTGGGCACTGAAATATTAGAAATACGATGTGAGGTCGTTCAGATTTTAAACTGCTGCTGGAGAATGTAAATGACTTCTGTCCCCATCAAAGCAGACAGAGCCCTCCAGTGGACACTGAAGACGTTTGCAGCAGCACGGGTCTCCGCTCATTTGCGTTTCTGTGACACTCACCTGCAGGTTGACTGGAGCCAACACACCCCACAGACACATGAATCAGGCCAGCTGGCCATCACCTGCAGCAAACGTCAACATCTGGTCATCCAAAACCAATCATGACATGGTTTAACAGGAATGAGTTGTTCATTTTACATCAAATTACCAACTTAGACAGCCTTTAAGTGTTCCCCCATTCAATTCTTTACCAAATTCTGCTAGTTGCAGCTTAACTATAGATGTAGATGGTCCACACCTCATCATGTCCATCAGCACCAACCTGGTCCACACGACCATCTACCCTCCTATCTGAACAACTGTGAGAGCCCCAATTGCCCCCAGATCCTCTCATGCCTCTGCCAGAGCAATCCTCTTACAGAATAAATCAGACCTTGCCCCTCCACTTAAATATCTTCAACAACACCCGTTGCATCAGGAACAAAATTTACAAATAAAGAATCCCAAGAGTGTGCAATAGACCCCAGCTCACACACCACCTCCGCCCTCCATCTCCTGCCCCTTCCTCTTGCTCACTGTGCACAGTCTTGGGGTCACTCATTGGAGACAAAGCAACAGTCAGCCTTCAGGAAAGGGAACCTCGTTTCAGATGCCTTCACGTAAGAAGGTCCAAAATCCTAGCTGAGCACACAGACTTGATTAGCATTGCTGATTGACTGAGAAGGCAGCAAAATTTGAGAGGAAAGCTTGTCTTTGGCCATTTCAGGAAGACACGTGTGGGTCACAGGTAGGACGGCGGTGGCAGCTGCCAGTGCACATGGCATAAGAGCCACCGAGCTGTGACACTCCTGAGCCATTCATCAGCCCTGGCAGCAGGACGTTGATGTTGATGAAGCAGCAAGCATTGGGGGAGGAATGAAAGATGCTCCCGTGCCTCAGCCTTGGCGCCGTCTTCCCTCCAGACGCCAGGGCAGGGGAGCATCTGCCTCCTCAGGTGACACGGACGCTGCTCCCTGGCTGAGAGATGAATTATAAACAGATTGAAGACACTCGCTTTAGGGACAATGCTCTTCCTCACCCCCACCCATAATGCAAAATTAATATGACGAGGGATGAATGCAAATCTCCATTCACATGAAGCAGGAAAGAAGCTTTTAAAATAACATTCATCTGGGAAGGAAGCATCGCACCATGTGGAGATGCTTAATAAACCTCAAGAAAAGCTCCCAAGAGCAGAGAGGAGCACTTGGCAGGGCCCCTGGTGACTCACAGAATGTCCAGGAACAGCCTCCATTGCTGCCCTTTCCTGAGCACTGGGGCTTACCAGCGTGGGGAGGGCCTGGAGGGTGAGCGTGGGCTGCCTCTCCCTTCATACTTTTGACTCCCTCTGCCCTTTGCCAACACCAGGAGGCCTTTCTACCATGTGGTCTCTGCCTGGAACACTTTCCCCTCAGAAATCCTTCACATTCTTCTGTTGTTTCTAAATGCCAGCTTCTCAGAGTATCCAATGCTGATTTATTATTGTAATGCTGATGAACTACTATACTGATTTTTTTTCCCTACAAATTTCTTCAGGATTTTCAAATAATACAATTAGATGGGTCATCTAGCATTTGTAATATGGTCAGATAAAAATTAAAACAAGTAAATAATTTTAAAAAACTTATTTTTAGTAATAAGAAACCAAGCCCCCAATTTTTAATGGTTTTGAACTGCTTGACAGGTGAGATTCTTGTTTTAGGATTGGAGTTTACAAAACTCCAAAGAGTCATTTGTAGGCCAATGTAAATATTAGTATAAATAGTCCTCAAGTAAAGTTTCCAAAAATCCCCTTAAAATAAGCAAGTGTTCTCCCTAAATTGTATACAGAGCTTTTATTTTCACCACTTAACAACAATGAAGTGGGCTGGGCCAGTGGATCATGCCTGTAATCTCAACACTTTGGGAGGCCGAGGCAGGTGGATCCCTTGAGCTCAGGCATTCAAGACCAGCCTGGGCAACATGCTGAAACCCTGTCTCTACAAAAAAGTACAAAAATTAGCCTGGCCTGGTGCCACACACCTGTAGTCCCAGCTACTCTTGGGAGGTGAGGTGGGAGGATCACTTGAACCAAGGAGGCAGAGGTTGCAGTGAGCCAAGATCACACCACTGCACTTCAACCAGGACAATAGAGCAAGACTCTCTCTCAAAAAAAGCTTCTAACATTAGCTTACATAATATTGGGTACGTACTTACTGTATCAGGCGGTCTATTAAGCATCTTATATGTATTAGTCCATTTAGTTTTCATAATTTTAAGATAAAGCATAGCTTCAGGCCGGGTGCGGTGGCTCACGCCTGTAATCCCAGCACTTTGGGAGGCTGAGGCTGGTGGATCACAGGGTCAGGAGATTGAGACCATCCTGGCTAACACGGTGAAACCCCTTCTCTACTAAAAATACAAAAAAAGAAAAAAAAATTAGCCAGGCGAGGTGGCGGGCGCCTGTAGTCCCAGCTACTTGGGAGGCTGAGGCAGGACAACAGAGAGAATCCAGGAGGTGGAGCCTGCAGTGAGCCGAGGTCATGCCACTGCTCTCCAGCCTGGGCGACAGAGTGAGACTCTGTTTAAAAAAAAAAAAAAAAAAGATAAAGCATAGCTTCATATAACATTAAAATGAAGCAAACAAGCAAATGAAACAAAACACTTGGCGCCTTCTCTTCCCTGCACCTTGCTCTCCACCCACGACACATTATCTATTGATATTTTTCACAGCAAAACACCTCCAAAGAGCCACCTGTGACACTCTTTGATGGTTTTGTCTCTTATTGCCATTTTGTTCATAAAGATGAGAGTCTTGTAATTTTTCTAAAGTCACCAAAATAATCAGTGCCAGAGCTCAAAACTGAGCCTGTCTTCTAAGTAAGCAAGCAATACACTGAATTCCAGCTGGGAAAATTAAACACACACTACACACAGGAAAGCTAAAGTCCTCTTTGGTACCTCTTTCAAGACATCAGGCTGTACATAATAAATATTTACCACTTTCATGTGTTGATTAAAGAATGAATGAACTTTAAAAATAAAGTCCTTTTGACCTCACTTTTTCTTCGCGATTACCCTGAGTTAATCTGTATTGTCATCAGTTTGGCATATTACATAGATATCAATATGTGTACAGATACACACAGACATATATGCACATGTACGTATGTGCACTTATGCATGCATGCACACATATATATGCGTGCTGAAAGGTATGGTTTGGGTTTGTGATTTTAAAATATTATGCATTGTATCTATCTGTTGATTATTTAACCATGCATGTCTTTGTCATTTAGCCTAACATTTAGCACAGACCTGCTGCATCCTTTGGGCTCTCTGAGAGTTTTGCTACAGAACACCTATGCCATAAGATTATTTCATTGGTAGGTATCTCATTGCTTCTAAAAGTTCCATTTATTACTGCAATGAACATCTTTTTACATAGGCGTCTTGCTGTGTGTGTCCTCAGCTAACATTTATTATGTGCTGGGGAAGATACATTTTACAAGCATTATATAATTTTCAAACCACCCTTTGAGGAGGTGGATAATCTGGATTCATATCCAGTCCATGGTGCTACAGTGGGAATGCTACCCACTGCTGGGATGTCCATATTCATGAGTGAGGGGTTCATCAGGCATCATGCTTCTCTTTCTCTCTTTAAGTTTTCCAAATTTTCTGTCAAATTGCATCAATTATTCTAGGTCTAAATAATGTACACTCATACACAAGCATAAATCAACTTCAGGTAAATGTGTGTGTGTGCAAGAACCCCTAAGTCGACCATGGTTAGAATTAAAAGACAGCAAATTCAGGAGACAGAAAGTAGAAGAGCCCTATGGAACCTAATCCTTAAAGATCACACACTCCACATTTGCTTTTCACCATTCTGAGGGGCTCAGGAAAATCCTAATCAGCCGTTCACGGGCAAGAATGCCTGAAAAAAGACCACCTCCATTGCTCTGAGACTTCTCTTTTTTTGCCTTTTTCTTGACTCTCCCCATTGCCCTGAGATTCCAGTGACATTTTTAATCACCCGTGACATGGCCTCTCCATGCTGGCTTGTCTTTCTGCAACATGTGGATCAAATGGATGGACAATTCAGATACATCCTTTGTTAATAAATGTATTAATAGATCTAAATGCAGATGTCCTTTTTATTTGGATTGATGTGTTGGCAGTTAAACACTACATCTCACCAAGAACAAAATAATTATTTTTGCTTTTGACACAACCAGGATACATATTTCAATTTATTCACTTATGCAATCACTTTTACCATCAGCCCACTCAGAGAAACTCATAAAACACAGTTTGATTTTTCTTTCTTCAAATGGTGCAGGCGGCCAAGCTTCATGTCCTCAGCTACCTTATTTTATACTCTTGCACTCCAGCACGAGAGGCTGAGCAGAGTCCCTCTCCCCCGGCCAGGAACCCTGGACTTTCTGCCCTCCCCAGCTGCTGCCTATACCTGGCATATGAATGTGTTCCTACTTCATGCCTTTGTTATTCTGATTCTGCCTGGATCCTGTAATAGATCTGAAGTGTGTGCCCTATTTATTTGTCTGGATACAATTATGAACTGATTTCCATTTCCAGAGTGAGGGTCCCTTCCCCTCTGGGTGCATATGTGAGTCTCACAATGCCCAGAGCATTTCACTCAATAAAGTGGTAAATTCACATCTGTCCTTGCAGTTGCCAGAAGAGACCATGAATTGCCTCAATTGGAAAGAAAATGTGGTGGACCCACTGGAAGACTGCCCTCTTCTCACCCCACGTTCAGTTGCAGAAATGTTAAGATTGTCTGATGTCTCTTTCTGAAGATGGGCACAGAAAGCTCCAATTTTCACGCTCCACGAGATGTCATTTGAGCTGGGATAGACGTTTTGTCTTTGGGATCTGTCAATCTGCTTGTGCTTCTCCCATTAGCTGAAGATTCCCTGAAGCTCCTGAATATCATCCCTTGAGGTCAGGGAGATGCATTTTCAATTTCCACCTGCAAATTAGACTGGGGCATACTTTTCTGGAAATATTGGAAAGAAAAAAATGTACAACTCTGGTCCTAATTTTTTTTTCACACCAGAGGTGGGGAAGGAATACTGTTTTAAAGACAACAGCTCAGTGAATTTTGTAAACCTTAGGAAGGATAATTAAAGTCATATTTTGGAGCCTCACTAGGTAGGAGAGAGAGATCCCACCACAGTAAAGCTGCCCTAGGGCTGTTGAGACCAACAGCAAACTTTATTCTTTGACATGCTGGTGACATGCTGGAGCTGACTTCTGTTTCTTTCTTACCTCAACTCACTGTATCCCAAGTCAATCAATAGATGAGTATTGCACAGCTGATCCCTGCTAGCATGTGCTAGATACTACAGGGACCATAAGAAACATATCACATGCCAAACTTCTTTCTAGGAGCTCACAGTCTAACTAGGAGAATGACTGGTTAAAGTTTAGGTCGTATTGAGCTGTAAGTAATATACAACCTGAAAAAGCAGAGCAATGAACAAGTAAGCACACACACAAGACCTCAGGACTTAGACTGTTTAGGAATAGTATGATGATCCCTCATTGCCAACAGAAGCTCACGCTCCTCCCAGTTTCCTGCTCTGCCACCTTACCCATGTGGCTTTATCTCCTCCTAGTCACAAAACGACTGCTTCACCTCCTGTATCACATGCACATTCCCAAGCTAAGAAAGGGATGGACAAAGCAAAAAGACAGACCCAACTAGATAATCATCTTACAGAAGCTTCCTGGAAGCTCTTCCCAGCAACTTCTGTTTATATCTCTAGGGTCAAAATGGTGACTCATAGCCTCCTCCAGCTGCAGGTAGCCTAGTGGAAAATAGTGTTTTTCCTCAACATGAAAATAAAATCTAGGTTATTAAGGAAGAAAGGTGAAACAGGTATGAGTATGTGAAGGGTGCTTGTCGCAGGCAAAAAATAAAGATGGAAAGGTAATTGTTAATGGAGGGCGGCAGGTAGGAAGGTGTTTGAGGATTCAGGAAGGCGGCTCTCAAGAATCCT
Source organism: Mandrillus leucophaeus (assembly GCF_000951045.1). Taxonomy (NCBI): domain Eukaryota; kingdom Metazoa; phylum Chordata; class Mammalia; order Primates; family Cercopithecidae; genus Mandrillus; species Mandrillus leucophaeus. The sequence continues at coordinate 4,920,825 of NW_012103587.1, forward strand.
CAGAGGGGAACTTGATCCCACAGGAATCCTGGTCCTCGTTAGGATCATGAGTTAGATGCTGATGGTAACAAATATAGACTTCTGTTTCCCAGAAGACTGCCTGCCGTGAGTGTCTTACCTGGAGTAGTGGGAAATAGGTGTGAATGGGTGGCCTTCAGAAACTGGTAGTTCAATCACCGGGTGCAGTTCTTGGAAGAATGCAAAGCAAGAGGACGGGTTTTTTAAGTAGCCCCTGTGATCTGGTTCCGTCCTTTCTTACAAAGCATGAAGGCCTTGTTCTCTCACACTTGGTTTCCCTCTGGCACCCCCTACATCAATCTCTGCAGACCCTTCATTTTAGATTAGCTGTTCTGAATCCATGCTACATATTAGAATAATGTGCATAACTTAAAAAAATACAAATGTGCAGGCTCCACCCCAGAGAAATTAAATCAGGATCTCTAGAGCATGGGGAGAGGGAATATTTTTCAAATTACTAGATTTAATTTTAGAGCAGTTTTAGTTTTATAGAAAAATTGAGCAGAAAGTACAGAGAGTTCCCACATACCTCCTTCCCCCAGAATAAAACAGCACTCCCTGGTCTTAATATCACTGTGGTACGATGGTTAAGTTGATGAGCCAATTCGAATATTGGCACATTATTAACTAAAGTCCATAGCTTTCATTAGGGTTCACTGTTTGTGTTGTAATGTTCTACAGGGTTTGACAAATGCATTCATCATTTCAAGAATTTTCAGAAAGTCCCGTATCCACCATTTCAGTATGAAACAGAATAACCTCATGTCGCAAAAGTCCTCTTTGTTCTACCTATTCATCTCTCACTCTCCCCTAATTCCTGGTAACCACTGGCCTTTATTTTTTTCTATCTCCATAGTTTTGCCTTTCCCAGAATATGACATAGTTAGAATAATTAGGTATATAGTTATAGCAGAAATCAGTATATTTTGAAGGTCTCCAGGAAATTCTAATATACAACAGCATTGGAAACCATTAGGCTATAATATAGAACGATGTTCTACTAATGTACCTGTAAGATTTTTTTTTAACATACTCAAAGTGCAATCCTCCCATTTGACAGACAAAATGTATGTTCTGAAAGGGGAAGTGACTTGACCAGGGTCACGTGTGAATATGAAGACTCTAAGTGTATCACATTGTTGTTCTGAGATAAATTGGCTAATGCAAATTAAAGTGTTTTCTCTCTTAGGGTTGTCTTTCTTCTAACATCCATGTATTGCACAGATATTTATTGAGAAACATTTCTGAGTTAAGCAGCATCCCTGGTGCAGTAGCTACAACCATATATCTGAAACCACTGTTGATCCCACAGGCCTCGGGTTAGTGGAGGTTATGGACAAGTGAACAGCAGTGTAAGGTAGAATGGTGATATAATGGCCATCCCTGAATACTGCTCTAGGTCCTTTACCATTAACTCCCTTCATGCTCACAAGAGCCCCTTGATGTAGGTGTCATTATAACCTCATTTTATGGATGAGGTTACAGAAACTGAGGCACAGAAAAAAAAAGTGCTTTGTCTGGGTTATATAAAATACAGATGGCAGAGTCAACATGTAAACGCAGGAGGGACCGCCCCACGCATTAGACGGTTTCCTGAGAATTTTTCCTGTGTTCTGCAGTATTTTACACTTCCATTACTGTGGCCTCGGGGTTCTGAAAGTCTCCTTCTCTGTCAACAGCCCCGTGACACATGATTCTGGAGGTGACTGTTGAAGCATAGCACATTCCATATGGCGTTTCCACGTGGAAGCAGACTGTGTTCACCTGGCAAGAGTTCAAATGTCTCCAAAATCCCATTCCTTAGAACAAAAGGGTTGAACATCATTGCATTCAATTGCCTCTCCAGAATGAATAGTACCAACTGCCGTGGTTTCAGAGTCGGGTGCTTAAGAATGACGTCATTCGTGGGAGCCTATCTGCTGCTCTGTATCTACCGTTATTGAATAGTTTCACATTGATGAGGGAAATGGCTCTCTTAAGTAGGTCATCCCTTATTGGCATTTACAAGTTTTAAATTTAAAATCCAGCCATATGTCATTGCGTTGCAAACAGCTCCTAGAATAGCAGTTACTATTAGTAATAGTATCAATATATTATGACTAATACAATCAGTAATAACTAGTATACTGTTAGTTAGTATGTTATTACTAAAAACATACATAAAAACGGTATGTTTCTTTTCATTGACTTTGATAAATAATGTAAAGTGGTTAAAAAACAACAACAACAATCTTAAGCAGGAAACATTGGTATGCCAACCACCCATAAGAAGCCACTCAAGAGCTTAACAAATTAGAATAATCCAAAGGTATCTATAAATGCCCTAGGGATGTATTACCAAAAGTAGGATATCACAAATGCTGTGAACAGGAGCATTAAAGAAACTCTTGGGCATCACTTAACAGAGATGGCAGCTCATGATCTGCAACTCATGAATTTCCTATCCATAATCTTTTAGTAGAAGATGCTACCAAAGAGGTTGGAAATGCAAGTACCACCCCAGAGTTAAGTCTCTTTGCCCTCTTTCAGGTTCCATGATGAATGCAGAGGCAATTACCATGGGAAGGGAAACACAATGCACTGACTGGCGGAGCTTTGGACCCTTAACCAGAGCTATTGCCAGAAACTCACGGCCTCTGCTAACAGCAGAGTGTCAAAGTGGAGAACAGGTGTTGTCCTAGGAAATCAGTATTCCATTACCTGGAGAAGGGGGTGGGGATGAATATAGGTCAAAAACAGCCAAGGATGTTCCTTGAGATGTGCATTTATTTACCTGCTCCAGGGCACCATGCTAACCATGCTAAACACTTGGTAATGTCATTGTGGCTGCTCCTGTTATTTAAGATGAGGTCCTTCGTGGATAATGATGATGACGACGATGATGATGATGATGATTAAACAGCTATCACTTATTGAGTGCTTATTAAATTTCAGGCATGATACTAAATTGCATTTATCACTCAACTTTAGACAAAGACCCTGTAAAATATGCATTATTATTATTGTTAATACATCACATTTGCAGAGGAGGGAAATGAGCATCTAAGTCACCATGAGTGTTCTTTTTGTTGTTGTTGTTGTTGAGACAGAGTTTCGCTCTTGTTGCCCAGGCTGGAGTGCAATGGTGTGATCTTGGCTCACAGCAACCTCTGCCTCCTGGGTTCAAGCAATTCTCCTGCCTCAGCCTCCTGAGTATCTGGGATTACAGGTGTGCGCCACCACACCCAGTTAATTTTGTATTTTTAGTAGAGATTGGGGTTCTCCATGTTGCCCAGGCTGGTCTCAAACTCCTCGAACCTCACGAGATTCACTTGCCTCAGGCTCCCAAACTGTGGGCATTACAGGGGTGAGCCACCGTGCCCAGCCACTGTGTGTGTTCTTAACCGCGCTCCATCTCCCTCGGCCCCACAGTTACACTGAGTTGCCAGTAGATCCTGACTCTCCATCCTGCTTGACCATACTCTTACTCATGGCAGTCCACAACGATAAGCAGAAATAAAATAAAATAATCACAACCAAAAACAATAAAAGGTGAAATCTTGAGGGCTGAGTAAAAATTTGACGGCAAACAGGCAACCTGACTCAGCACATCTTTGTAGGAGGCTTTTGATAAAGGGGCTGAGAGAAGGAGAAATGCAGTGGATTTTTTAAAGCCAAAAATATTGTTGAACCGCATCTCTCCTACGGTAGGAAAGCGATGTTCCTGAGTCGGGTTTCTTGCATGGCTACCTCCTCATCTCAACTTCGTGTAAGCCCTGGATCATTATAGAGACCACCTTCTATGTATGTAGGGTTCCCATGTCCAGATTTGGCATCTAGCTGCCTTGTGAAGAGCCTGGGTTGGGCTTTTATCTCTCAGTCATTTTTTAAATTTTTAATATTTAATTTAATTTAATTCTTTTTTTTTTTTTTGAGACGGAGTCTCGCTCTGTCACCCAGGCTGGAGTGCAGTGGCCCCCGATCTTGGATCACCGCAACCTCTGCCTTCCAGGCTCAAGAGATTCTCCTGCCTCAGCCTCCCAAGTAGCTGTGATTACAGGCGCCCACCAGCAGGCCTGGCTAATTGTTTTGTATTTTTAGTAGAGATGGGGTTTCACCATGTTGGCCAGGCTGGTCTTGAAGCCCTGACCTCAAGTGATCCCCCTGCCTCAGCCTCCCAAAGAGCTGGGATTACAAGCCTGAGCCAGTATGCTCAGTCCAATTTTAATTTTTTAATTGACAAATAATAATTGTACATATTCACGGGGTACATGGTGATGTTTCAATAGATATAATGGATAATGATCAGATCAGAGTAATTAGCATGTTCATCACCTAAAGTATTTATCATTTCTTTGTGTTGGAAACATTCAATCAACTCCTTCTAGCTATTGGAACTAATAATATATTATTGTTAACTGTAGTCCTACAGGGTCACAGAACACTAGAACTTGTGTATTCCTCTCCCTAGCTGTAATTTGCTTTCTTTTAACAAATCTCTCCCTTTCTTCAAGCTCTCCCAGCCTCTAGTATCCTGTCTTCTATGTTTGACTTCTGTGAGATCAACATTTTCAGGCTTCTGCACATGAGTGAATAAAAAACAGGAGTTTTTAATTTTCTGTGTTTGCACAGGTGCCTGAAGATGGGACGGCCAGGTCAGAATTTGTCAATAGACAATGAAAAATGTCCATGGACTGCTTGTGATTCTCTCTAGCTCAATATGTGGCTGATACACAGAGAGATCAAGAAAGGCTTAAAATAACTGTCACCATTATTTCCTTTTCCTCCCCGGTGAGGAATTCTGCTGGACCCTTCTTTGCTCTTTTAAACTCTCCCAGTGGTTCAGGATCATATCATGGGTAAACACACGAGCTCCTGACTGAGTCTGGATAGACCCACTTCTCTCTGCTTAATAAATATATGAATCCATTGTTAAAAAGCTTGACGGTACTAAGGAGATCCCTGTCTGGGCCTGGGCTTTCAGACACACGCTCGACCACACAGGGTGGGATTTCTTGCTGTCGTTGAAGTCAGCATGCGGCACTAGTGATAGAAGCGACACATTTAACCTCCTGACCCTGCGGGGAGGGGGTGCCCGATTTGTTAATATACTAGACAATCCTGTGAGTGGGGCAGTCACACGGGGACCTAAACATCTGAATTCAAGCCCCAGGCAAACTGTCCCTGCTGTATGTCCCCTGGTTCCTCTCTCAACTTCACTCTTTGTGGTTACATTTTCCAACAGGGCACCTGCACCAAATACATATGCATATATTTAGCATCAATATTTCAAGAAGTCTCATCCTCACCTGTTTTTGGAGAGAAATATGCTGGGGACACACATGGAACTTGTAGAGCGGGAAAAGGGGGTGCTGTGCAGTTGGGGGATGCTGTGCTCTGGAGTTTATGAGTCTCTGTGGCAAACCGTACACATTATCACAGGGCATACCTTCAAGAAGCCTCCCTGGGCAGGATTTTTAACCTTTCTAAATGTCATGATTCTCGCCTACAAATCGGAGATTAATATGAGTGGTCTCGTAAGCTGAGAGGAGAGGGAACTCCTTGGGAGAGGGCTGGAAGCCCTACTCGCAGGAGCCTGGTAATGAGTACAACAGGAGGTAGGAAGTAAGAGCCAGAGGCAAGGAGACTTGGAGGTGGAGGGTTCTGTGATAGCTTAGAGACTGCTTTCCAGCTGCTATGCACAGCTTAGGAGTCCCATGTTTGGGGAGACGAGGTCTCCAGCGAACTGACTAGGGAGTGGAGGTATCTCTGCAATCCAAGAGGTTCCTTCCTCCACAGAAGCAGCACAAAAACATGTCCTAGGGCACAGGACGTGTTTTTGCCAGAAAGAGTCAGGAGAAGCAGCAGCTTGCCACACCGGGCCCACAGCTCCAGGTCTGCCTCCAAGATGGGGACGTGTCCAGATCCACCATATGCCATGGCTTAGAGGAGAGGTGGCGAGAGATCCAGAAACTCCCAATCCTTCTATCTTTAGCTTTATGATGCAGCAGGACCCAGGGTGGGCATCTGAGTCATTTTCTTGGCACAGACATGCAGTGAATTAAAGACACCTCACTCCAAATTCAAACAAGATGCAGCAAAAATGAAAGAGAAAAACAAATCCTAAAGCTGTCAATGTCACCATCTCTTTGATGGCTCCATCTCGAAGCTGTCCAAGGAACCCCCAGGCCCCTTTGGACATAATTCTAGGTGGTGGAATATGGGGAGGGTCACCCCCAGAGGTGCCAGGCAGAGCAGAGGCTGGTGGACCATGCCCAGCCAGGAGCCCTCACAACACAGCAACCCTCAAGTCCAGCACATATCATCCAGCAGTTTGTGGGCAAAACCTCAGACAAATCTCAGTCACAAGAACAACCTCTTCAGTCACAAGAACAACCTCAGTCCACTATTACATGGTGTCACGAGGACAATCGCAGTCCAGTAATACATAGTGTCATACCAAGTCACATCAAAACTGTGAAATGTAGGCAAGTTGATGGCACCACCCTACCCCAGCTGGGGCTGCTTCTGGCTGAGAACCTACAGTGAAGTTTACAAAGGCAAGCGGGGATGGCTCCTTCTCTCTGGTTTCTTTCCCTCCCCGGTCACTTCTGATTATGGCCCCAGAGTGAGAGGAAGAGGTAAAGGAGCTGAAAATATCTGCCCTGACTGATTCAGTTAGGACCTGACATCAGTGTCCCCTAGACGGAGCAGATACCCAAGTCTGAGTCTTCCTCCCGTGGCATCATCTGAGTTTTGTGGGGCCCACGGCATGGACGTCGCCTGCATTAGCTTGATCCAAGTGACATCTTTTCCTGATGGCCATGAACAGCTCTCCTGTTCATGCCTTGGCTTCAGGCAGTCCACTTCCTCCAGGCAGTTCCCTACATAGTTTCCCTTTGAAGACCACCTTTGACCCGGCTTTCTTGTACCATCCCAAGAAAACATACAGTTCTTTTTCCCTTTGTTGGTAAAAGCACAGCGTCTCCCAACGCATCCCTCTCTGTCTGTGTTCTGTCCCAGCCAGGCCGTTCTGACCCCAGCCTTTCACATTTAGAATTCGCCTGGTTGGACTCAGATCCGAGTTCTTATGTCTTTTGCATGCCAGAGGTCACAGGTCAAACTCTCCGTGTGATTTCTCTGAAGCTCAAATTTATCCAAGTCAGTGTCTCAATCCTGCCCCATCTCACGCCTGCATTGGGCTTAGAAATCGCAGTGAAGAAAGGAAATGCGACTCACTCACTCTCTTTTGCTTCACCTCTTCTCCAATTGCTAGTTACTAATTACCTCCTTCCTAGTGGTTGCATTAAAGCTACATTCACTGGCTTAGTTGGTGAGAGATGCCAGCACACCAATACCTTCCCTCCAAGTCATCTCAGCACCTCTGATCTTGGCAGGAGCAGGGGATCCGCTGCCGTCGGAGGATCTATGTTCAGTCTTTAGCATGTGCTTCCTCTGTGTTTTCTCTTTAGCATGTGCTTTCTCTGTGTTGGGGGACACCTGGTACCTATTTCATGATTCTCATCTCCTGCTTATTAGAAAAATGTAGGGACTTTAATAGATGTTACATTTAATATCTCCACTCGAATTTTTTTTTCTTTTCAAATTTTAGATTTAGGGGGTACATGTGCAATTTGTTACATGGACATTTTATGGTGGTGAAGTCTGCGCTGTTAGTGCAACCGTCACCCAAAAGGTGCACATTGTACCCAGTAATTAATGTCTCCTCCCTCAACCCCTCATTCTCTCACCCTTCCAGTCTCCAACATGTTATTCCACACTCCGCGTTCATGTGTACCCAATATTTACCTCCCACTTACAAATTAGAACATGCAGCATTTGACTTCCTATTTCTGAGTTATTTCATTTAAGGTAATGGTCTCTATCTAGTTCCCTCCAGGTTGCTGCAAAAGACGTGATTCCATTCTTTTTTATGCCTGAGTAGTATTCCACGGTGTATCTGCTTGTGTGTGTGTGTGTGTGTGTGTGTGTGTGTACATACGTCCACACATTTTCTTTACCCAATTGTCCACTGACAGATACTTTAGTTGATTCCACATCTTTGCTATTGTGAACAGTGCTGTGATAAATACACCAGTACAGGAATCTTTTTGGCATAAAGATTTCTTTTATTTTGGGTAGATACCCAGTAGTGGGACTGCTGAATTGAACGATCATTCTATTTTCTGTTCTTTGAGAAATCTCCATACTATTTTCCACAGAGGTTGAATGACTTTACATTCCCACCAACGGTGTCTAAGGGCTCCCTTTTCTCTGCATTCTCACCAACATCTGTTATATTTTGATTTTTTTTTTTTTTTTGAGACGTAATCTTGCTATCTCGCCCAGGCTGGAGTGCAGTGGTGCGATCTCGGCTCACTGCAAGCTCCGCCTCCTGGGTTCATGCCATTCTCCTGCCTCAACCTCTTGAGTAGCTGGGACTACAGGCGCCCACCACCGTGCCTGGCTAATTTTTTGCATTTTTAGTAGAGATGGAGTTTCACCATGTTAGCCAGGATTGTCTCGATCTCCTGACCTCGTGGTCCACCCGCCTCTGTCTCCCAAAGTGCCAGGATTGCAGGAGTGAGCCACCACGCCTGGTCGGTGTCAGCTCTTGAGAAGTTTGCAGCCTTCATGTGGTTTCTGAGAACACAGAAGGAACTCAATAGATGTGATTGGTGATTAGTGGGTAACAGGGAAGGAAAATTGGATTGCGATTAGTGAGGAGAACTCTCAAGACTCTGGCTGTGATGGGCCAGGCATGATGTGAGATGCTCCTCCAGACCTTCCATGCAACACTGGTTTATTTGTGCTGCAAGCACTTCTGACTTTTTCCAGTGCTGCAGCTTGATGGTTCAGTGACATCTATCTTTCCTTTGCCTAGTGTACAGTGGCTTTTACACAAAGCTTCCTTCCATTGAGTGACTTTGTCAATCTCCTTTGTGTAATTCATTGGCATTCCATCTCTTTATGGCAGAGTTTCTTCAGGTAGAGGAGGGTAATTCTCTATTCTTGATAATAATATCTGCCACCCGAAAAAAAAAACACTAAAGAATACACAGAATAGCCATATCTTTACAAGAAGTGCCTAAATATATTTTGATCATGAGTAAGGCACTAGAAAGTCACAGGAGTGTCCTCTTCTTAGAGACTATGGTGTGATGATCCTAGGAACAGCCGATCTCACGTGTAGATTTAATATGATATGTTTGTAACATCAATTCTGTTCTTCAAACTCCCTTCAGATCCTGGTAAGTTCTCAATATCATCTCAAAACCCTGGGGTTAAAACACTGGTCCTTGCTTCGGACACTGCCTGGTGACTGACTCGGTCAGCGTAAAATCCCTCAGCTCATCATCCATTGCCATCAAGACTCCAGCAGCTGCAGAGCAGGGACCCTCTGCAGAGCTGATGACAGCTCCATCTCTGAACCTACTGGCAAAAGAAGGGATTGGGAGACCATGGAGATGGGCCCAGGTTAGTCCAGCCATAGAGGGGGACAGCTTCCTGAGAAGGCAGCTTCTGCAGGCTGCTGTGTCCAGTCCTCGCTCTGTCATTCCCTTCCCGGGAGATGTCCAGGCCTGAAGAGCATCTCCAGGAGGACCAGTGGGCCACTCTGTTCCCATCAGAGAAGTCCCTTACATCTTCCCCTGCTGCTCAGACCCTCCTTGCACTGCTGATCCCTGTGCATCCGTGGCCTCCATGCCAGTCTGAGGATCTCCTTCTCTGCCATGTGCTCACTCAGGGTCCCTTTCAGAGGAACGAGAAGACAGAAACCCTCCAGTTACAGAAAGTCCCTCTGGAAAACAGGTCCATTCCTATCACTCTATAAGTGTCTCTCAATGTCAACATCAAACTGTAGCCTGTCTCCATATCTGAAAACCATCTAATTAAAAAACATACAATATATGGCCATTTTAGTTCATGTTTGGCATTATGTTATGGTTTCTGATAGATTGTGGTTGACAACGTCTAAAAATTAAAGGGAGTGATAAAACTAATGGATACCTCTTTCACTCAGTATTACTTTTCTTTGGTGAAAGTTCTACAGGAACCATGAGCTAATAATGAGACCGGCTCAGGCATACACGTTTAAGCACTGCACATTTTTTCTATTGCCTGAGAGGTACCAACAGTCTGTATTTGTAATTACTCTGTACATTCTACAGAGCATTAATGATCATATTTGAGAACACTTGCCCCACCCCAAAAGTATCCTATAATATGGCTGCATAAAACCAAAAGCAAAAACAAAACATAAAAAGCAGACATATTACTCTTCAAGAGTTCAGGCTGACATTCGTTTTTCCAGTTCTTATTAGTGAAATAAAATGACAACAGCAGCAAAGTAAACACATGCCAATATTCTTTATTCCAAGGCACAGGCTGTCAGCATGTGTGAGCATCTTTCAGGCTTGCATAGCCAGAGTATCATTATTTTCTACTTCAAACATTAGAAACAGTGGAAATGTTGAACTAAAGAAATGTGATATTTACACTTTGGTAGTGTGCATCTTTCGCCAGTGTAGGTTGTCATACTCCTGGGAAATTCACTTGGATTGGTCTCTAGGAGCAAAGATGTGTGAACTTTAATCTGATTGTCTCAGAATATACTGTCCTGGACCCAGTCACCAGTGAAGGAGAGAGTCTCTAAGACACAGTGAGCTCTCTTGAATCCAATGGGGTAACTGTGCATAGGGGGATTTTAGGATGTAATGCCCCAAATTGCCTTCCCTGATAATGTGAATTCCTCATGGGCTGGTAAATGCCTCCACATACGGTGAGCTTTAAATGACTGGAAAAGTGCAATTAGAACTTTGTTTCACAGAGTAGGGTAATTTTGACAGATGAATCTCTGACTCATGAGAAAGAAGTAAAACTGAATGTCAAGAAGATGTAGAATACGATAGACACTTAGCATTAAGGCAACTTAAAATACGATAGACACTTAGCATTAAGGCAACTTAAAATACGATAGACACTTAGCATTAAGGCAACTTAAAATATCGAAAACCAGAAAGAGCTTTTGTGCCCAACCTAACAATAGGAATAACATGGATAATCTATTACATTACAACTTACATTGAACCTATCAGTTCAAAAGGAACCGATTAGATTGAAATTTAAGGGATACAACACGAGTCAGAACCAACTGAGGTCCACGAAAAGGAATAACTGTAAAAAATGTTAAAATGGAATATCAATGACTTTTTTGACCATTCTAAAAGATAATTGTCTGAAGAAAGGCCAGCATCATATTGTGGGCATGTACAATGGATGTACATTTTCATAAGTGCATATGTACAATATGTATATGTATATGATGTATATGAGCATACACACAATAGCATACATTTGGATCATAAGTAAAACTGACCTGTATGACAGTTCACAAAAGACGAGAGAAAATAATTGGGAGTATACTGTTCAAGATTCTTGCAATGCATGAATCAGATGATAGTGATATAATATTATCTGACATTTGAATTTGATTATTTAAAGATGTATATTGCAAAGCCAGACAAAATATAAAAATTATGAATTAATTAATATTGAAGATACAAATGATTTGTAAAAATATACAGTTAATTGGAAGCAGGCAGAACACAGGAAAAAGAGGGAACAGGTAAGAAAATAGAAGACAATTAAAATGGTAGACTTGGCCGGGCGCAGTGGCTCAAGCCTGTAATCCCAGCACTTTGGGAGGCCGAGACGGGCAGATCACGAGGTCAGAAGATCGAGACCATCCTGGCTAACACAGTGAAACCCCGTCTCTACTAAAAAATACAAAAAACTAGCTGGGCGAGGTGGCGGGCACCTGTAGTCCCAGCTACTCGGGAGGCTGAGGCAGGAGAATGGCGTAAACCCGGGAGGCGGAGCTTGCAGTGAGCTGAGATCCGGCCACTGCACTCCAGCCTGGGCGACAGAGCGAGACTCCATCTCAAAAATAAATAAATAAATAAATAAATAAATAAATAAAATGGTAGACTTAAATTCAAGGATATCAATTATTAGTACATTAAATGCAAATAGTCTAGGGTCTAGATTACCAATTAAAAGACAGATTGCCAGAATGAATAGAAGACAAGAATCAACTGTATGCTGCAATGAGTATCAAAATAAACAGATGGGCCTGGCACGATAGCTCACGCCTGTGATCCCATAATCCCAGCACTTTGGAATGCCGAGGCAGGCAGATAACTTGAGGCCAGGAATTTGAGACCAGCCTGACCAACATGTAAACATATGCCATGTGAACACTAATCAAAAGAAAGCTGACTGACTATGGTAAACATAGGCTTCAGAAGAAGGAATGTGTCAGGAATAAAGAAGGAAATTACATGATAGCAGGATAAATTCTTCAAAAGACCAAACATCCTCAATGTGCATGTATCTATCAACAGAGTTGCAAAATATATGAAGCAAAACCAGCAAGAAATGATAAGAGAAACAGACAAACTCACAATTGCCATGGGAGACGTAGCACTCCAGTTTTGTTAATAACATCACAAAGAGGCCGGGTGCAGTGGCCCACACCTGTCATCCCAGCACTTTGGGAGGCCAAGACAGGCGGATCACTTGAGCTCAGGAGTTCCAGACCAGTCCGGCCAACATGGTGAAACCCTGTCTCTACAAAAAATATAAAAATTAGCTGAACAAGGTGGCACACTCCTGTAATCCCAGCACTTTGGGAGGCCGAGGCAGGTGGATCACATGAGCTCAGCAGGTCAAGACTAGCCTGGCCAACATGGTGAAACCCCATCTCTACAAACAAATACAAAAATTAGCCTGGAGAGATGGTGCACACCTGTAATCCTAACTACTGAGGAAGCTGAGGTGGAAGGATGGCTTGAGCCAGGGAGGCAGAGGCTGCAGTGAACCAAGATAGTACCACTGCACACCAGCCTGGGGGACAGAGTGAGACCTTGTCTCAAAAAAATAAAATAAAATAAAAAATAAGAAAAATTTAAAAGACCCAACAGTTCAAGGAGGAAAAAAAAAATAGTGTATATATAGTAGACCTTAAAATAAGCTATCAATCCACCAGTGCCAATTGTTATTCATAAAATACTCTACCTAACAGAAGAGCATACCCATTTTCTTCAGTATACTTAGAACATTCACCAAGATAGTTTATCTTCTATTTCATAAACCAACCTTAATAAATTAAAGAAATACAAATCAAAGTATGTTCTTGGACCACTACAGAATTGAATGAGAATCAACAACAGCAAAATACATAAGAAATACTTAAATATTTGGAAATTTAAGGACACACTAAGAAATTTATTCATGGAGCAAATATTAACTCATGGGAGAAACCAGAGAAATTATAAAACTTGTTTTGGTCACGAGGTCAGGAGATCGAGACCATCCTGGCTAATACCGTGAAACCCTGTCTCTACTAAAAATACAAAAAAATTAGCCAGGCGTGGTGGCGGGCGCTTGTAGTCCCAGCTACTCGGGAGGCCGAGT
>NW_012103587.1:4934347-4976718 GCF_000951045.1 Mandrillus leucophaeus
GAGCCAAGATCACACCACTGCACTCCAGCCTGGGCGACAGAGGAAGACTCCATCTCAAAAAAAAAAAAAAAAAAAAAGAAATATTTTGGGTGAAGTGAACACCATGAATAACTACATTAGAATGATGCTCTGATATTTAATCCTACTCCACCATCTGACCCCAGGACAAAGGAGATAGAAATCTAAGAAACTGGAACATAATCTGGAAGGATACTTTAATATTTGGCTGGAGACCACATATACTCACAAAGGATGAAAGACTAAATCAGTAACAGTCTTCACACCGGTGACCCAGAGGGGACAAATATGGTAGATGGTGAATGTGGAATACCTTAGTGATGGGTGTTGTTCTGTATTTTTGTTTGCACTCATATGTCCTGATACTAGCTCTTAATGGTAGTTAAACTCTGTACAAGAGCTAGGCAGAATTATTATAGGCTTTCTACACGTAACAAAGTTACACTATTGAAGCCATTTTGCAACTCAGACTAGAGAGTTATGAGTAATATAAATGTTACAAAAATGCACATAAACTATTGAAATTATTTAAAAATTAATAAAGTACCTACAGAACCCAGATTCCTATTGCTGAGTGAATTTGTGAAGTCTGTTCACATTTGGGAACATTTTCCAATGACTAGTGTTCTTAGTTAAAGCCCAAGACATCTCTTAAATTATAATCCTTCAGAAAAGAAATGCAAACACAAGTACAACTCATAATAATTTATCACTGCTATGGATAATTGGGGAATTAGTCTTTATCAGGCAGTCCTTGTTTCCATACTCTTATACAAAACCTTCATGTTATTAGAAAAAGTTCATATCTTAAGAATACTAAGTCTTTCAATCCATGAACATGGTACATCTTTCCATTTATTTAGGTCTTAAATTTTTTTCATCAGTGTTTTGATTTGTCATTTTCTGCATACAGCTCTTCCTCATATTTTGTTATATTTGGCTATTTGGTATTCTTTAAATGGTACTTTTTTCCATTTAAATTCCCAAATATTCATTGTTAATATATAGAAATGCAATTGATTATTGTAAACTGAAACTGTATTCTGCAGTCTTATTAAACTCACATTTTAATTCTAGTAACTCTTTTGTAGAATTTTTGGATTTCTCTAGGAAGACTGCCATGTCATCTGCAAATAGCAATAACTTTATTTTTTATTTTGTGTTCTGTATGTCTTTTATTGTTTATTCTTTACTTATTATGCTGGCCAAGATCTTCAATATGAGGTTAGGTAAAAAAGGTGAGAGAAAATATTATTTTCATGTTCCTTATCTGAGGGGATTAACATTTAACATTTTGTCATTAAAGGCAATGCTAATTGGACATATTTTGATGTAAGAGATATTCTTTCTGTTCTTACTTGATTACAATTTTTATCATAAATGTGTAATGATTTTTCTCAAATGCTTTTGCTACGTTTATTATAATGAGTGTATGCTTTTTCTTCTTTAGTCTATGTGATGGCTAATACTGAGTGTCACCTTGATTGGATTGAAGGATACAAAGTATTGATTGGCAACACCTATGAGGGTGTTGCCAAAGAAGAGTAACATTTGAGTCAGTGGGCTGGGAAAGGCAGACCCACCCTTAATCTGGGTGGGCACAATCTAATCAGCTGCCAGCAGAGCTAGAATATAAACAGGCAGAAAAATGTGAAAAGAGAGACTGGCCTAGCCTCCCAGCCTCCGTCTTTCTCCCATGCTGGATCCTTCCTGCTCTCGAATATCGGACTCCAAGTTCTTCAGCTTTGGAACTAAAACTAGCCCTCCTTCCTCCTCAGCCTACAGATGGCCTATACTAGAATTTTGTGATCATGTGAATTAATACTTAATAAACTCCCATATATATGTATTCCATTAGTTCTGTCCCTCTAGAGAATCCTGACTAATACAGTCTGCTTATATGTTAAATTATACTGATTGATTTAAGAATGCGGAAACAATCTTGCATTTCTCAGATAAATGGAAGTTATTATAATGTAATAGTGTTAATTTATTTTAAATCAGATTTTAAAATAATTTGTTAAGAATTATTGCATTTCTATTTATGAGGAATATTTGTTTCTATTTGCTTTTCTTGTCATATCTTTGTCTGGTGTTTGTATCAGGGTACGGCTAGCTAATAAAATGAACTCAGAAATGTTTTCTCCTCTTCTACTTTCTAAAAGACACATTGTACAATGCATACTATTTTTTATGAAATATTTAATAAATGTAACCAGCATGCCATTGGGTCTGGGTTTTCCTTTCTGAAAAGCTTTTGTTCCCTTGCCCTTTGAATTAAATTTCTTTGAGTTGTTTAGGACTACACAAGTAATCTATTTCTGCTTGAGTGGCCTTTCGTAGTTTCTGTCTTTCAGGGGGTTGGTCTATTTCATTTAACTTAGTAATAAAATTGTTGCAGTATTCCATTATTTAACTACCTCAATTTTCTCACAGCTAGTCTACCAAAGGTCGAGAAAAAAATAAAGGAAAAAGTTTAACTCTTAGTGAATTGTTTTTTCCTGTGATTACTGGATGGAACTTCCTAGTAATTAAAATATTTTATATTCCTTTATGAAATTTCTGTAATCAATAAAACATACTTCTTTCAAGACTGTATTGTTGTCTCCAAAATATTGGTATTCATGATACATTTTAACAACTCTACTGAGGTGTCATTGACATAAAATACATTGTATATATTTAAATGTACAATTTAATAAGTTATGACATGTTCATATATTCATGAAACCAACCATGATTAAGACACTTTTTTTTGAGACGGAGTCTCATTCTGTCACCCAGGCTGGAGTGGAGTGGTGTGATCTTGGCTCACTGCAACCTCCGCCTCCCGGTTCAAGCGATTCTCCTGCCCCAACCTCCTGAGTAGTTGGGACTACAGGCACATGCTACCACGCCCAGCTAATTTTTGTATTTTTCAGTAGAGACAGGGTTTCACCGTATTGGCCAGGCTGGTCTCGAACTCCTGACCTCAGGATCTGCCCACCTCAGCCTCCCAAAGTGCTGGGATTATAAGCGTGAGCCACCGCACCTGGCCTAAGACAATTTTAACGTACGCGTCAGCTCCAATGGACTTCTCACGCTCTCCATACACCTCTGGCCCTCCAGTCACTCTCACCATGCCCAGACAACATTGATTCATTCCTTTCACTATTAATTATTTTGCATTTCTAAGAATATTATGAAAATGGAAGCATACAATATGATGGTTAATTTTATGCATCAACTTAACCGGGTCATGAGATGCCCAGAGAGTTGTTCAAACATTACTCTGGGTGTGTCTGTGAGAGTGTTTTAAGAAGAAATTTATATTTTAAATGGTAGACAGAATAAAGCAAATTGCCTTTTATAATGTGTGTGAACCTCATCCAGTCAGTTGAGGGTCGGAATGAAAGAAAATTCTGATCCTCCCTCTAGTGAGAAAGGATTCACCTACCTGTCAGCCTTCAACCTGGAACATCAGCTCTACAGATTCGGACTTGCCAGTCTCCATAATCACATGACCTGATTCCTGATAAGCTTTCTCCCTCTGTCTGTCTCACTTTCCGTGTGTGTGTGTGTGTGTGTGTGTGTGTGTACACATACCCTTTTGGTTCTGTTGCTTTAGAGAACTCCAACTAATCCATATAGCAAGTAATATTTTCTGGCAGCCTTTTTTCACTCAGTATAATTATTTTGAGATTTACTTCTGTTGTTTTGAATATCAGTAATTCATTCCCTTTTATTACTAGGTGTTTATAATGTATGGATGTACCATAATTTTTCTATCAGTTCACCTGTTGGTAGACATTCGGGTTTGACTACTACCTAAGGAACTTTCACGAACATCTGTGCACGAAACTTTACAAACACAAAAGTTTTACTTCTTTTGAACAAAGACCTAAGAGTGCTATGGCTAGATCAACTAGTAGGTGTATGGTTGCCTCTTAAGAAATTGCCAAACTGTTTTACAAAGTGCTTGTAAAAGTGTATGTTTTCTCTAACTGTATGAATGTGCTCAGGACAGAGAAATAGCTGCTTTACAGATTCTACAACTTCCTGACTGCCCACTGTTTTCTTCTTCCTATGTGACTCTTTTAATATTCATCCATCTCCTTTAGTTTTATGTCTTCTATTTCCTTGATCCTTATTAAAATCACCTCTGTTTACTCTTGCTACCTTATATCTGGTTTGAAACTTTTTTATATATAAAGCATCACCCAGAGGCTCCCTGTCCTGGGAGAGGAGGCTGCTTTTATACAGAAGAAACGCTGTGTCCTCTGGAGTAGCCAGTCCTTCTGCACAGGCTATGTGTGAATTGTTCCTGTCTGCTCCTTGTTCCTCCAGAGAGGCTTCTCTTTTCCGTTTTTGATAGAGTTTTAAACACTTCGGTTTACTCAAAATTCACTGTATCCACCCCCCTACTCACATAGGCATAGAAAACTGTATGCTTACTCCTCACGGGAGGGAGGCATTTTACACAGCAAGTGTATTTACAAAGATGCAGCTAAGTGCCCAGGAGCTCCAGAAATGTGTGATTACAGCATCGTTCCAAGGGCAGGCTGACTTTTTTTTTTTTTTGGAGACAGAGTCTCGCTCTGTCGCCCAGGCTGGAGTGCAGTGGCGCGATCTCGGCTCACTGCAAGCTCTGCCTCCCGGGTTCACGTCATTCTCCTGCCTCAGCCTCCCGAGTAGCTGGGACTACAGGCGCCCGCCGCCTCGCCCAGCTAATTTTTTGCATTTTTAGTAGAGACGGGGTTTCACCGTGTTAGCCAGGATGGTCTCGATCTCCTGACCTCGTGATCCGCCCGCCTCGGCCTCCCAAAGTGCTGGGATTACAGGCGTGAGCCACCGCGCCCGGCCCAGGCTGACTTTTGAACACAAGGAGCTGGAGGAGACGGGTGACGTGAGAGTGTGGCTGCTGCACACA
This sequence comes from Mandrillus leucophaeus, assembly GCF_000951045.1. Lineage (NCBI taxonomy): Eukaryota > Metazoa > Chordata > Mammalia > Primates > Cercopithecidae > Mandrillus > Mandrillus leucophaeus. Next base: position 4,939,275 of record NW_012103587.1, read on the forward strand.
CTAGTGTAACTGCAGGACCAGCCCAAACTGGGCCTACTCTGTGGATCACGGAATGTCAAGTTACTTTGTAGGTAACAGAGCCAAAACTGCAAGTCATGAAACCCAGGCATGCACAATAGAAAAAAGTTTATCCCTAACATTACCTGCAAATAGTAATTCCTCCCTGGGGCACCAAGAAGATTGGATATGATTGGAGCCTGAACCCTTTCAAAAGGAAGGAGACTGTTGGCCCAGATCAGAAGCTAAAGTCCACTTCAACATACCTTGACTACAAATGGTCAAATCTGAAACTCTGCAATCAGAAAAGATAACATTCCTAAATCTTTTCCCTTGCCTCCCAACTCCTTAAAATTTGCCCTAGACCCCAAAACAGAGAGACAGGTTTGAGCCGCATCTCCTGTCTTCTTGCTGTTGGCCTCGCAATAAAGCCTTTCTGTTTCCAAAAGCTGGTGCCATAGCGTTGACTTCTATGTGCATCCGGCAGCAAGCCCACCTGCTCAGTAATACTAGGAAACCTGGAAAGGGAAGGAAATTGGCATGTTGGAAGACAAATGAGGATACACTGTTATCATCTGTAAGATTCCATCACTAAACGGACCGAAGCTGGGCAATTTCCTACCACTAAGAGAGTGAGCCATGTGTGGTGGCAGAGCTGAGCTGCTGGAGACAGGAAGGAGCGAAGAAAAATCCATAAAGGTGGAGCCCCTTGCAGAGAGCTGGGCTCAACAGCCAGGGAGGTTCCACCGAAGGTGGAAGATTTGAGGGATGAGGCATTTTTGGTGCAAAGATGACCCTGAAGAAGACCAGAGAAGGAACTCAGCAAAGGAATCATTAGGAGTTGTAAACCAAAAATAAAATTCTAAGCTCCCTCAGCCAACCCTCCTCTCCGACCAGGGTATTAAAAAGAAACCTGATTATGTAGGTCAGGCCATGATGGGAAGGGGTGGTGGGACACGCCTTATTATATTAGCCTTGCTTTGAAGTCCAGGCGCAAAAGACCAGCATTAACATTAAAACGGAGTTCCTAAGGCTGCCAGAACATACTCTTTGTAGCAATAAGATGCCAGATTCCAACCTGACTCTGGTATAGCATCATATGACAGACAGTAGGCACTGAAATAAATCGAAGTATTTTACCCCAAAATATTTATTTGACATATTTTGAAATGTCCCTGTAACGCTCTCTCTTGTGGGGAGAATCTACATTCTGTAGAGACTCCTCTTTTCTTTCCAGGTCTTTTTCTGATCCTGAGGAGATTAACTGAGAGCCTAACAGCGTTTAAAGGACTGAATAGGAAATATTTGCCATCAATTGCCTCTAAGGGTGGTTATCTATAAGGCTCCATCTACATAATGAGAATCTTGGTTTCCACGACCCCTTATTTTACCCAGACGCTCCCTTCTAGTGATTCCAGGTCTTTAGATAATAACAACTCTTTCAACCAATTGCCAATCAGAAAATCTTTGAATCCGCCTATGACCTGTAGGCTCCCTGCTTCCAGTTGTCACACCTTTCTGGACCAAACCAATGTATACCTTCCACGGACTGATTAACGTCTTATGTCTCCCTAAAACGTATAAAACCAAGCTGTAATCCAACCTCCTTGGGCACGTGCTCTCAGGACCTGGGGTTGTGTCATGGGTTATGGTCCTCACATTTGGCTCAGGATAAATCTCTTCAAATATTTTAGAGTTTGGCTATTTCATTGACAGGGCCTAGGAATGAAGAACACTCTGACTGTATCTTCAAGGAGACATTGACAAATGATTAGGTTCCAAATATTAGGTTCGAAAAACAAATAGTGCTTTTGTCACTTTGTTCAACATTATACTTCCACAAAGGGAGTATTCTGTTGACTGCAGATGGATGATACGCTGAGCTAGCAGGTCAGGCCATCTTGATGAACCACACGCAAGAGGGGTGCATAATTCCCCAAAGTAAGTAGGAGTGTTATGTATAACAAAAAGTGAGACGTGCATTCGAGAGACAAAAACAAAACAAAAAACCTGCTATTTTTTAACAGCTTCCTCACCGCTGTTTTTTCCTTCTTCCTATGTGACTATTGTAATACTGTTTTTCTTCCTATGTGACTATTGTAATACTGTTTTTCATTGAATTGAGAGTTGTTGATCTTATTGAAAAGTGTCTGTCCATGACCTTTGAGCTCTTTTATAATCTGCAAGTTGACAATAACTTATATTTGCTTCCATGGACAAGACAGAATCTTGTTGTCCAGTTGGCAGATTTTACCATGGGAGACCCTCTGCTTTGGCTCCTAGAATTTTAGGTTTCTCATTGCTCCTGCTGTATGAATTGGACCAGCTCTTAGAAGCGTCCCTGTCTGAGACTGAGCCTTCTTATTTTTCTTTTAAAGCTGTGAGCAGATGGAGCGAGCATTTAATTACCAAACCAGTTTACAGCCAAAGGGAGAATATTCATTCCCTGGGAGGTAAAGGTCCCTGCAACCCAAGACAATCTCAGCTATCATGACCCACGCCAACATGACTGAGTCTCTGAATGCTCTTTTTTCCCCTCTGAATGTAGAATTTAATTAATTCATCACACTCCTTCCAAAAGGGTAGCCAAAATAATACCTGCAACAGCAACCCTTCAAATATAACACCTCAAAAATGTAATTTTCTTACAATGTATCCTGGAATATATTTCTTACAATATATCCTTACAATATATTACTGGAATATATTTTCAGTAATGGAACATTTTTTGAAAAACATTACTGTCCCTAGATCTTAAGGTAAAGAGTTTATAACTCAACTGACTTATATTTGTCACTGAAATATTCATACCATTTCACACTACGACTTAAGGACACAGGTTTATTTTTTAGTGCTTTTATTGTGGTAAAATATACCACATTAATATAATTAATAACGGTAGTGATAATATAAAATGTACCATTTTAACTACATTTCAGTGTATAGTTGAGTGGCCTGAAGTATATTCACTTTGACGTGTAAGGTTGACTTTTGAGAAATGGTCGCTCTATTGTGTTCTCGAGCTCCAATCTATTTTATTTTCCTTCCAAAAAGGGGCATTGTGAATCCAGCCAATATTCCTGCTAAGAACAGAGTGAATTCTTGTTATTGGCTTTCTAACAAAACTCAAGGTGAGGAGAACTGGCACCATGTGAAATCATGCAGGGAGGGGAGGATGGAGAGCTGAAACCCCTTCCTGTGCCAGATCAAAGGCAAAGGTCCGGGACAACTGAGACTTGACCTTTGATTGTCAACCCATTTCGGTGCTGCCTTCATGTGTGAAAGCTTATCACCAATTCTAAAGGATCAAGGCTTTCTCCTAGAGGGAGCCCAGCCCGACAGCCCTGTCTACTGCTTTTATTTGCAGTAAAGTCCCTGGGGACCTTTTTCAAACTGCATATTTGATATTTGCATGAAAAGCAAAGTGGCTGCTCCAGAAGACGTGCTTTGCTCCGTGCCTCCAGGGCCCTGAGATGCATTTGGTTGTCTCAGGGGAAATAGCACTTGACCCCATCCACTCATCATATGGTTTCATCTTTTCCTTCTGTTCGGTCCTTCCCTTTTCCCTTTGTAGAAAAAAGGAAGTGCTTCCGTGGAAAACCATGCATTGTTTAGAGCAGTAGTCAGCACCCACTTTCCATAAAGAACCAGGGAGTAAACACTCAAGGCTTTGGAGACAGCACAGTATTGTACACCGCTCCCCAACTCTGCATTGTGTGAAGGCAGCCAGAGACACTGAGTACACAAATGAGCATGGCTGTGTTCCAATAAACCTTTATGTGCAAAACCTGGAGAGGCTGGATGTGGCCTGCTGCCCTTAGTTTGCCAACTTCTGGCTTAGTAAGATCATCCTGATTATCTGATTCTGATGCAACTTTGCCTTTGAGCTGTTTTATAATCTGTAAATTGTAGATAACTGATAACGATGCCAAATTATTATTTTCATTTTTTTGTAGATAGGAAAATAAATTCTTTCCAGTGGAGATTCAATTAACTTCTTTCTCCCCCATCGACAAAGTCGGTTTCATATCTGCTTGTAAATTCATTTCGATATAATGTCATTTCATATAAATGTGACTTTATTTGACTTTTCCTTGGAACTGCTCACTGGGTTCTTCATTTAACAATTTATCTGGTCCTTTATGAATGAGTGAAATAATATACTTATTTTATATCTCTATGGAGGTCAGAATTTTATCCTTTTTTTGGGAAAATATCCATTAATACATATTCTATACAGTGTCTGTTGAACAATGTCCATTTGTAGATATTAACAGATGATGGAATTTTTACCTTCTCTCGTCTTTCTGATGAGTGTCTAAAGCCTCCTAACACTGGACCCCTCCTTTCTAAAACATGACCTCCTCGGTCCCCAGCCCACCTACCACAGAGTCAGTGAAGACCAGATCCAAAAGCATGTGTTGATCAGGGAAAATCGTCACTGAGGATAATTAGGCATTGGTGTGTTCCAGAATCCAGACTGAGTTTTCCCATGCATTTTCACATTAAATCCTCACTGTGTCACAACAAGGGACATGTTGCAAAAGGGAAAATGGAGGCTCAGAGAGGTCAAGTAAACTGCTTGCGATCACACAGCCTATGAGTGGCAGAATTTGAACCCTGGTACCAAGCTCTCAAACACAATGTTATCCATCTTTCTTTCTCAGCTCAGCCTCTTTATTCATAAAATGGGCGTTCATTTTGTGGGTTGGGTGGGGGGGTAAAAGGTAACATGGACTGCCACTGACACAAAGATAAGTTGAGTGCTGTGCCCGTGCTGGGACTCCCAACGTGCAGTTCCTGGCACAAGCAGGTGAACACTCCCTATTCGAATATGCGATCTGTGCAAAGGTGTCTCACGGTAGGTAGGTGCCTGTTCATTCGAGTCCACAGTGGACAGATAGTGCTCCAAGGCCATGCCAGGTCATGTTCTACCACTGATCCTGTCCGCACACATTTTATCTTTTCATCAATACCATTTTATAGATAAGAAGACTGAGACAAAGAGAGGAGGAATAACTTCCCTTCCCCACGTTCACAAAATGAAAAAAAAAAAAAACTGGAGCCTGGGTTTGCACTAAAACACGTCAGGCTGGGCGTGGTGGCTCACGCCTGTAATCCCAGCACTTTGGGAGGCTGAGGCAGGCGGTTTGCCTGAGCTCAGGAGTTTGAGGCCAGCCTGGGCAACATATCAAAACCCCGTCTCTACTAAGAACATAAAAAAAAAAAAGAAAAAAAAATTTAGCCAGGCATGGTGATAGGCGTCTATAATCCCAGTTACTTGGGATGCTGAGGCAGAAGAATCACTTGAACCCCGGAGGCGGAGGTTGCAGTGAGCCGAGATCGCACCACTGCACTCCAGCCTGGGTGACAGGGAGAGATTCTGTCTCCAAAAAAAAAAAAAAAAAATTAAAAATAATAAATAAATAAATAAATAACTACAACAGATCAACCCTGGAGCCCAACCCTAAAACCTCTTTTCCAGGGCATAATAGACTGCAGTTTCCTGCCTTGTGTTTCTTCTCCTTTCCTTCTTCTGTCTCATAAACCAAGCTCCCAGAAGAGGACAATGACAGGAGAAGAAGAGGATAAGGAGTGAGAAAGGGTAGAATGAAAAAAGGGCAGCAGCTTTTCTTCGTGCCCTTCTCCTCACCTTTTCATTTTCTGCTTTGCACCAGGCAATAAACACGGCCACAGAGGAACTTACCGGGTCTGTAGGGGTCCTACTGAGGGTGACCAGCAGCCAACAGTTTCAGCAAGTCCCTGGGGAGACGTGGACCCTATTGGTTTCCATTTGCTCTTTCTCCAGCAGGCCCAGTGCAGGCAGAGCCCCGGGGCTCTCTGTTCGTGCTATGCCTTTGGAGGCCAGAGTGGATGCCTGATGATGTAAGAGAGAAAGTAGGAAGAGCATATGGGAAGCTTGCAATTGTCTTTTCACATGGAATTCCTAAAATGGTAAATAGACCCTCAAGAAGAGTTATGACTTACGAGCCCTGGTGTGTAGAACAAGCTGAAATGCTGGTACAAAGCTAGGCCTGATACATTCAGTTCCCAGTATTGTATTCACTATTGCGATCGATCAAGAACCTCACTAGGTCATCTCAAATGCACTGATAAATGACAATAATTGGGCCAGGCACAGTGCCTCATGCCTGTAATCCCCGTGTTTAGGAGGTCAAGGCGGGAGAATCACTTGAGCCCAGGAGTTTGAGACTAGCTTGGGCAATATAGAGGTACTCTGTCTCTACAAAAATTAAAAAATAAAAATATTAGTCAGGCATGGTGGCATGTTCCTGTAGTCCCAGCTACTTGAGGGGCTGAGGTGGGAGGGTCTCATGAGCCCAGGATTTCAAGGCTGCAGTGAGCTATGATGGCACCACTGCACTCCAGCCTGGGCAACAGAGCGGGACCTTGTCTCAAAAATAAATAAATAAATAAACAAATAAATATATACTATTATTATTAAGTGAAAATGATAATAGTAATAACAACTGAAGCTAGCACTCACTGAGTCCTTAATACCACAACATATCATATCATTTCTCATACATTAACTCACTTTTCTCCACAAAATTCCCATATTCAAGGACTGTTTTTATGGTCCAAGTATAGTGGAATAAATAAAAGGTTTGGAGAGTTTAAATTACCTACCCAAGTTCAAAGAGTAAGCAGGTGGAAGAGCTGAGATTGAAATTTAGACATAGGTTAATACTCAGGAAAAATGCCCACGTCACACTTGCATATTGCTAAAATATATTATGTTCTCAAGCGGGATGCCAGCATATACATGAAGCATTCATGTATCACACTGAGAGGTTAATATTTGTTTTTTCCCTCTGGCATTCTTGTTTAGTTGTGGTTGCTGAGGTTGATAGCTCACATTAAAAATGATTATTTAGTAGCTCTGCCAAAGCGGGGCAGTTTCCAATGTCTGATGCTCCTGGCCAGGTGCTGTGACTGGCATAGAAGTGCCCACGTCCAAATCATGAGCTCTCAGCTCCCAGCGCTTGGCTCCGTTGATGACTTTCCCCTTCGTGGAGGAACACTCTGCTCGGTTTTCAGCACAATGCTCCCTTTTAACTTTCATCTCTACTCTAATTACACAATACCCGAAGCAGACTTTCCAGTCTGTGATTTTTATCCTCAGCTTCCAATCTTTTAATTTAGGAGTGTTCCAGGGATCAGGTTCTGTACATAGTCCCTATTAACTCTAAAATGATATTGTATAATGTATACATATATAATTCCTACTATGTATTATTATGTAATAGTATCCATATGTAATATATGAATATATAGAATTCATATTACTATATTATATATTATTATATAATATAAATTATAAAAATATATAATTATATATCCATATGTATTCATGGATATATATAATTGGATATATATATTCATATATATCCATGAATATATATAATTCATATTTTACATATGTATTTAGATAGGTAAATATATGTATATATTCATTAATATGATTATATGTGTATATACATATATACATATTTTGTTATATATAAAATGAATTTAGAGTTCATGTTATATATACATATATACACATATACACATATATACACATATAACTTTTAAATTCATATTTGCATAAGATAAATGTATATTATATATAATATGAATATCTGAGTACGTATACACATTCATATTTCATACATATATATGACTCTACATGCGCACACACACCCACATATATACGTTAACAATCAGCCACTAGACATGTCCAGCTTGGGTCTCTCTTCTTAACTTCAGACTCCACAAGATAAATCCCTACTGGGCATCTCTACTCACATAACTAAGATGTTTTTCAAATAAAACATGCCCCAAATGAGTACCCATCCTTCCATCTGCTCCTCACAAGGCCCCTCCTCTCACTCATGCTCTCTCATTCATTCATCAAGTCGGTCTGAAACCCTCTGATTCATCCTTGGCTCCTCTCCATAGCGTGTAACATGCATTCGGTTCATCAGAACATGCCATTGCTTTGCCTTCAAAATAGACTTAGAAATGCGTTGCCCACATCTTCAGCTCATCGCCTTGTCCCAGCCACCCTCCTATTCTTGCCATGACTATTGTCCTTGCCTCCTAATTGCTCTCCCTGCCCCTGCCATCACTTTCCCCACCCCAAGGCCCTGCCAGGATGTCAGCACCATGAGAGCTGGGCCTTTGTCCATTTGGCTCATGCCTGTGTCCTGGTGCCTACAAGACTGTTGTCAGTGAGTAGGTATTCAATAAATGTATTATTTATTGAATGAATGAGTTCGTATTTATTGACTATTGAATGCATGAATAAATTCTTTACACAGCATATCATGTGATAATTTTTTTCCTAAGGATGATGAAGTATATGGCTGTCTTTCTTTGGCTTTTTCTTTACATCATGCCATTAAGATTCAAGACAGTTTATGTACTTTAAGATCATGAGTCTCTAACACTGTATTAATCTTCCTGGCTCCAAGTATCCAAATATAAAATTAAATTAGTTTAAATGCTGATGTGGAAAAGTTCTGGAAAAGAGTTTTACCTTTTCAAATGATACTGCAAAACATTAACCCTGTCCAGAACCATCAATGGAGAGACCGAATCCAGAGCTAATTCTAGAGCCAGAGCAAAGAATAGGGATCAAACTCTCTCAAGTTTTTCTGCTGTCTCCCAGGCCAGCACAGCATGCTTTATAAAAAATACACGTACTCTTGTGATAACAGTCGAGCTGCTAATAAAATACCATGTAAGGACATAGGTGCTCCCTCTCATTTTTATCTCTGGGCAATTATCAAGTGAAGCCACAAGCAAATTACATAATCTGTCAATCAAAGACAAGCTAACCCATAATGCACTGATGCCTTGCATAATTTCTAGGCATATATTTTATTTATGAAACTAATACCATTTCTATTCCCCCTCCTTTAAAAATTGTCCTGTTTTTCTCTCCTATTGATATGTGTATATTACTTTGAGGACAAAGATGTTATTACTTACGGGGGAACATAAAATGTGGAAGTAGAAGAGAATATGCTTTTCTAAGGTGGTGATTTTTTTCTTGGCCATACAAATGACTCTCAGCAAGGCCTTGTTAATGACAGGCCCATGGACATGGCATGGAGGTGAGTTTACTGTGCACACCCACAGGCCTTCCGAAGTTAGAAAGAAATGGCCCAGGCTCAAGGTTGCAAGGCTGACTTTTTCAAAAATTCAATACCAGTGAACTGTGATGGATTTCTGGATCCTGCATGACTCAGCTAAGTGTTTGCATTACATCATGCCTGAGCTGTTAAGAGCTGTGCCATTATTTTCAGGTCCAAGATTATGAAACAGGCTATGAATTTATGTTTTTGTTGCTATGGTAATTTATTTTTCTGCTGTTTTAATAACCTCATCAAATGCAAGCAATCAAAAGTAATGTGGCACCTCTACATAATTCAACTCCAAACCATTCATAATGACTTGTGGTACATTTGAAACATTGCATAAGGAAATTAAAAGCAAATAGAAATAAGTCATCTCAAGTCTGAAACCTATAAATATTTGAGCTGGGAGCATAAACACTCCAAGAATGATCTTTGATGACAGGAACAGATATTTCTAATAAATGGTGCAAGATGATTAGAATAGTTTAAAAGAAATAACTTTGAGGTATATTTTTCTCACTTCAAAAGAAAAATAAAAAATTCCTGCTTTCCAATTATTCAGACATATAACATAAAATGATTTTTCACAGGCCTTAGTAATATATTTATAATCCTTGATTATTTGAGCATGGATATTAGCTCTGGCATAAACATTGGTATTTAAAAGTTATGATTATTACAGATTGAACTTGTGTCCAAATTTTTATAAGGGGTAAAATTGGAAAGTGTAATATGTCTTAAAGTATAATCAAACTTTGTGTATTCTAACACACACACACACAATCATACTAGACTCACTCCAAATGCATATTATTAAGAAACAACATCAGGGTTTGCTTGCTTGCTCTTTTCTGATTTGTCATTATTATGGGGTTTAAAGGCTTTACTTGCCTTCATTCATGAGTAATCCCCACTGTTGTCAGGGAATAGCTATCAGAGACAGCTGTAACCACAGAAGCCTGTCCCTTCTGGAAGACAATTTGTGGTGGTTATGTGGGTCTGGAATGAATTTCAGAGTCAGGAAACGTATTACTCAGGGTTCTCTAGAGGGACAGAATTAATAGGATAGATGTATACAAAAAGGGAAGTTTATTAAGCGGTATTAACTCCCACGATCACAAGGTGAAGTCCCACAACAGGCCGTCTGCAAGCTGAGGAGCCAGGAAGCCAGTCCGAGTCCCAAAACCTCAAAAGTAGGGAAGTCAACTGTGCAGCCTTCAGTCTGTGGTCAAAGGTCCAAGAATCCCCAAGCTGAAGAACTTGGAGTCCGATGTTCGAGGACAGAAGCATCCAGCACGGGAGAAAGATGAAGGCCAGAGGATTCAGCAAGTCTAGTCTGTCCACATTCTTCTGCCTGCTCTATTCTAGCCACACTGGCAGCTGATCAGATGGTGCCCACCCACATTGAGGGAGGGTCTGCTTTTCCCAGTCCACTAACCTAAATGTTAATCTCCTTTGGCAACACCCTCACAGTCACACCCAGGAACAATACTTTACATCCTTCGATCAAATCAAGTTGACACTCAACATTAACCATTACAGGAAAGAATCCGCCCCTTTTTTGGAAATCATTCTGAAAATGTGGCATTTCTCTAATCTAGACATTGGGCCATGGAAATTGCAGTAGGGTCTAAGATCTGGATGTGTTTTCAGCAGTGTGGGGAACATGTCCCCCTTCTGCCTCCTCTCCTGCACCATGAATGAGTCTTCCTGCAGCTTGATGAGGAGGGTGGGGGGTCTCTTCATAGTGGACCATTAGGGGAACATGAGTAGACAGCCCGGTGACAGTGTCCACAGAATGATGGACTACAAAGTGGGAAGACCAGAGCAGGGGGAAGGTGATGGGAATGGGAATGGGGTTTTGAGAAATGGACTCACTTCTTTCATCTTCTAACTACTGAGCACCTTCTGGGGACCAGGCAGTGGGCCAGGCTTGCAAACTCTAGTGGACATGGTTAGGAGCCTGCCTCGCATCAGAATCCCTTTTCTTCCTAATACAGCTCTGATTTTAGTCAGGTGTACTCCTCAGAGGCTTTAGGAAAAACTGACTTTATCCTGAGGTCAAGGAGTAAGGCTCTAACTATATATGATCAAGGCAAATGCTACTGGGGAAAGTATGAACCCATGACCCAGGCTGACACCAGTTCACCTAGGTGCTTCTTAAGAACACACCAGTTATTAAGAAACACTATCAGTGTTTGCTTGCTTGTCTTCTTAACCCTTGACTTCATCCTGCTTGGGTCACCCTAGGTCATGGGTTCATACTTCCACCAAGAGCATTTGCCTTGGGAATGACAATTCATATACAATTAAAGCCCTATTCCTTGAGCTGAGGATGGAGTCAGTTGCCTTCATCCTGCTTGGGTCAACCGACAGTGTATAATTGCAGTGAGACTGTAGGTGCATCTCTCTCTCTCTCTCTCTCTCTCTGTGTGTGTGTGTGTGTGTGTGAGAGAGAGAGAGAGAGAGAGTATAAGAAAAGCCATAGCTCTGTTTGCTATTAGAAATCATCTTTCAAGGAAGGAGTAGAGAAACTAGAATTTGATTGGAAACTTTGCTATAGGCAGGAGAGCAGATGGAAAAAACCTGGATCCGTAATGACATTGATTAGCTCCTCAATCAACCAACTTTGTAGTCTTCCCTAGATCTTAACAGCTCTTCATATGTGAAAATAAATTCCCCCATTATCTAAATGACCCTGAGTCAGAGTTTTCAACTGCCTGCTGCTGAAAGCATGGTAATTGCTCTAGCTAGAATCTTTCAGTTGACAGAACTAGCCCACTTCTTCATCCTGAAGTGAAGCAGCAGGGAAGTCATTTTAGGAATGACGTGATTCTGGCAGCTTTGTTCGCCCCAGTCAAGAGAGAAAGAAGCAGAGCCTTCAAGCAGCTGCTAAAGGGGCACCTCCCCCCACCCCGCCCACCCCTTCACTTGCCACTCACCACGTTTTCCTGATTGTGATGCCTCGGACCATGCTCTGTACATAGGGAATCCGGGATTCCCCACACCATAAAGCAGCTGCTCCTTGAATCAACTTCAGGCTACATTTGGATGTTAAGGCCTTCTTTCAAAACATAATGGGAGGGGACCTCTGTTTCAGTCCCAACATGTAAAGAGCTTGGAAATCATGACTCCTATCCTTACAACAAAGCAAAGCTGGGAAAACTGAAAATCAGTCACTATTCTTAGACCCATCCGAGAGCTGAGATTTCCAAGCAAACTTCAATCCCCAAATCTGGAGACACAGGTAAACCAAGAGAGCCACAGCCAAGATCTTCCCACCTGGAGCAGAGGCCCCTGAAACCATAAACTGGTAGGATCAGTTCAGAGGGTTTTTGGTTTTGGTTTTGTTTTTTTGTGTTTGTTTTTTTTTTTTGAGCCAGGCCTCACTCTGTCACCCAGGCTGAAGTACAGTGATGTGGTCTCGGCTCACTGCAGCCTTCACCTCCCAGGTTTAAGCGATTCTCCCTCCTCAGCCTCCTGAGTAGCTAGGACTGCAGGTGCATGCCAGCGTGCCTGGCTAATTTTTGTAATTTTTTGGTAAAGACTGGATTTCACCATGTTGGCCAGGCTGGTTTCGAACTCCTGACCTTAAGTGATTCACCCTCCTCGGCCTCCCAAAGTGCTGAGATTACAGGCATGAGCCACTGCACCCAGCCAGTTTAGTGGGGATTTTGATGAATTGGGGGAATCTGGATGTTGACTAGCAGGAGAGAGAGAAACCCCTGGGGGTCACGGTTTTAGGCAGACCCCACACTTTCATGGGCTTTATCTCCAAAGAACCCCACTAGATTGCCATTGTGAGGATCCAGAAAAGACCTGCTATGGCCACAGCTGGGGAAGAGGAAGAGTAACGATTGTGAAACAAGCCTAGAACTATCTCCACAACAAAGGGCTACTCTCCAGATAAAAAGATTATCAGAGCTTTATTCCACCTGGGGAAAGATGTTTCTCCCACCACAGCACCTCTCTTCCTGATTCACCTAGGAGGGGAAAAATGCATAGTCATCAAAGGGCAGGGTCTTCAGAGAAATAGATTGGAAACTCTGCAGGTCATGAAAGGGAGCAGAGCGTAGGGGGAAAACAATAGCCATAGGCTTAAAGAAATACTCATGAATGTTACAGCCGGGAGACACGGGACCACTAAAAGATGGAAATTTAATTGGAAGATGATAGAAGGATTCCCCCGTACAGCCTATCAGCACGCTTATAGGGCTCCAGTACAATAGCAATGCACTACAACTGAAAGAGTTGCAAGCCATAAACCTTTTATGAGATGGAATATTTAGGAAGACCTAGGGTGAAGAGGAGACAGAAGAAAGAACAGAGAAGAACGTAAAGCCTCTGGCACACAGAGCTACGACAAACATTTAACATTTAACATGTTCCAGCGCCTAACCAGACTGACATAAATTGTCATCACAATAAAGGCTTCTTTTCCTCAGTTCCTAGTATTCAACGCAACAAAAATTTACAAGGTATGACAAAAGGTAAGGGAAACATAATCGGAAGAGAAAAACAAATCATCAGAACAAGACTCGAATAGGTAACACATGTTGGAGTAATCAGACAGATAATATCAAATAACTATGAGGAGTGCATTAAGGACTCTAAGAAAATGTGGGCAACACACAGGAACAGGTGGGTCGTATAAGCAGAAAGAAGGAAATAAACAAGCAGAAGAAAATGCTAGAAATAAAAAAATACTATAGCAGAAATGAAGAATTTCTGGACTGGTCTTGCCAGGAGAGTTCACATGACCAAGGAAAAAATCATTCAGCTTGAAAATAGGTCAATAAATATCAAAAATTGATGTGGAAAAAGAACAATATTAAAACAAAAACAACAAAGAACCTCAGGACACTCAGGAATTGTGCAACTATTTCGAAAATTGTAACATCTGCATGACTGGAATACCAGGAGGGTGTCAAATGGATAGAAGAGCACAATAAATATTTGAAGTAAAAATGGCTCAGAATGTTCCCAAATTTATGATAGGCACCAAATCAGACATCCAAGAACCTCAGAAAACACCAAGTAGAATAATATATACACACGCACGTATATACATACATACATGTAGACACATGCATTCATACATATGTAAAATAGACAGATTGTATTTGAATTGCAGAAAACTAAAAATCAAATATTTTTGAAAGAAGCCCAAGTGGGAGGCTGGGCATCTTACCTTACCTATGGAAATACAAGAAAAGTAGTTATAGTAGACTTCTCATCAGACGCCATGCAAGAAAGAAGAAGTTGGTATGAAATATTTACAGTACTGAAAGTAAAACATCATCGATGCAGACTTCTATGTCCAGTGAAAGATTTTTTCAATAGTGAAAGAGAAATGAAGACATTCTCAGACAAACACACACCTGAGGGAATTCATCGTTGGCACACCTTCCCTGCAAGAAATGGGAAAACGCTTGGCTCAGTCAGAAGGAAAATGTTATAAGGTAGACACTGGGAACTACACAGAAAAATAAATCATATCAGAGGAGGCATATGGGAAGGGAATAAATCATTATTTTTCAGATTATTAATTGATTGAAAATATAACTGTTTAAACCCATAGTAGTAACACTGTAATGGTCGATTATAGGATGTAAACGGTAAAATGAATCACATCAGTTTGCTGAAGGATAGGACAGAGAAATTGGGAATACTCTGTTATAAGGTACTTGCATAATATAGGAAGTGGCAGAATGTAATTTGAAAGTGAATTTAGATTAGTTAAAACATATACTGTAAACTGTGGGGTAACCACTAAAAATTGTTTTAAGTATAATTCAGAGGAGATAAAATGGAATCAAATACAATGCAAAGTTAAAACAAGAAAACGCAAAAAACAGGAGAGGAAACAAGGAACAAATGCCATATATAGAAAATCGTTAAAATGATGGTTTATATTTATCCAGTGGTATCAAAACTCACTTTAAATGTGAATGATCTCAATGTATTTATTAAATGACAAAATTCATGAGAGTGGATAAAGTAAAAACAAGACCCAAATTGATGACAAGTAACCCACTTTGCATAGGAAGACTCAGGTTAAAAGTAAAGAAATGAGAAAGATACAACATGCTAACATGAATCAAAAGAAAACTGTTCCAGCCGTATTAGTTTCAGACAAAGCCGACTTCACAACAAGGATGATTATCAGTGATAAAGAATGATGTTACGTAGAGATTGTGTCCATTCTCCAAGACGACGTAATAATCCTAAATGTGTATGTACCTAACAAAAGGAGGTTATTCTTTAAATACCGGTTTCCTGTGGTTACCTTCAAAGCTACGAATCATTTTTCTATCACTTTCCTCTCTTTGCTGGTAGGAAAGCAGCCAGACAGTTATTTGTATTTAGCTGCAACGAGCACACCTAGCACCAAGATCTTGACTTTCCAACACAGCTCTTCAATTTAAAAAAAAAAAAAAAAAAAAAAAAGCCAAGAGTCCTTGGAGAAACGGCAAATTCTAGGACTGGTGCAGGAAACACAGGAGATGAGCCTCCCCATAAGATGAGTGTTTGAGGTCTCTTGAAATTCACACGCTGACTCCCTCACCCCCAGGGTGATGGTATCAGAATGTAGGGCCTTTGGGAGGTGACCAGATCATGAGGGTGGTGCCCTCTTGAATGAGATTAGCAACCTTATAAAGGAGGACGCAGACAGCTCTCTCTCCCCTTCCTCCATGTGAGGGCACAGCAAGAAAGAGGCCATCTGTGAATGAGGAAGCGAGCCCTCACCATGCACCAAACCTACCAGTGCCCTGGTCTCGGACTTTCAGCTTCCGGGAAGTATGAGAAATAAGTATTTATCAGCCATGCATAAGCCACGCAGTTTATAATATCTGGTGATAGCAGCCTGAACAGAGTAAGACAAGCCTTAAGCATTTTGTAGTTCCAGAAGCTGAGGAAGTGCTCACACACATGAACACACACGTGTGCGCGCACACACACACAAACACACACATGAACACACACGAACACACACAAACACACACGCACACGAACACACGAACACACACGCCCGAACACACACACGAACACACACGCTCATGAACACACGCACACGCACAAACACACAAACACACGCACACGAACACACACACACACATACACACACACATGAACACACACATGAACACACACAATGGGGGCATGTGGGAAGAACACAAAGGCCAATTGAACATGTCCTCAATGTGCAAGTCTGGGAACATTTGAAAATAAATATATATTGCAGTATTAGCTACATTATAAAGTAAATGTCTGTGAGTTTATACTGATATAAATATGATTGCATTAATCAATAAATGGGAAAAATAAATCTCCTTAGATCCCACTACTGGGCATATGCCCAAAAGATTATACATTATTCTATATAGAGACATGCACACATATGTTTATAGCAGGATTGCTTACAATAGCAGAGACTTGGAACCAATCCAAATGCCCATCAATGATAGACTGGATAAAGAAAATGTGGCACAAATACACCATGGAATACTATGCAGCCATAAAAAAGAATGAGTGCATGTCCTTTGCAGGGACATGGATGAAGCTGGAAACCATCATTCTCAGCAAACTAACACAAGGAACAGAAAACCAAACACCGCATGTTCTCACTCATAAGGGGGAGTTGAACAATGAGAACACACGCACACAGGGAGGGGAACATCACACACCAGGGCCTGTTGGAGGGTGGGGGGCAAGGGGAGCGAGAGCATTAGGACAAATACCTAATGCATGCTGGGCTTAAAACCTAGATGCTGGGTTGATAGGTGCAGCAAACCACCATGGCACATGTATATCTATGTAACAAACCTACACGTTCTGCACATATATCCCAGAACTAAAATAAAATAAAAAAGAATAGGGGAGAATGAGTCATGCAGACCCTGCATCCTCAAGGTGAAGCATCACTTTTCACTGTGTGTGTGTGGGTTGTTCATAATGACTTGTTTTCCAATTGTAAAGCAGCGAAATTGAGAACAAAGGGTAGCTTTACAGTAGAGAACTAAAGGCTCTTTCAGCCAGGTGGTCAAATCATCATCAACAGTCATCAGTCATAAGTCACATGGACCGTGTAAGAGTGTACACCTTGATATGATGCGATGCGAACGGCACTCTACCTCGGTGATCTTCTTTCTCTGAAACCCATAATGATAAAAAGCCTCAGGGCTTTTTCCCCAATTCAGGGACATTCTATAGTACCTGACCAGTGTTCCCCAAAACTAATCATCAATCTCAAGAAAAGTCTGACAAATTGTCACACCAAAGAAGAGCCTAAGGAGACGGGGCCATTAAATGAAATGTCGCATTCTGGAAGGAATCCTGGCACAGAAAAAAAGTCATTAGGTTTAAAAGGGGAGAAAAACGAATGGCCTGCCCATAGTTAACGATACTGTATTGGTATTTGTTCATTATTTTGGATAAATGTATCACTTTAATTTAAAATGCTAATAAAGGGCCAAATTGAGTGTGGAGTTTGTACTATCTTCTCCATTTGTGGTAAAGTTAAAATTGTTACAAAATTAAGTGTTCATTTCAAGTAATGTAATCATTTCTATTTACTGGTTTTAGTCCCCTTCCCCCTTTCTACCTTGTAAGAAGCACCAAATGGGTGTTCCCATGGTTGTACAGGTCTCGTACATCAAAGCAGTAAAGAGTCACAGATAGTCACCATATTCTAGGTGTTGTCATAGCCACCGGGGTCTAGAAGTCCATCACAAGAGGCACTGCTGTGGAAAGTGCCACCTTTCCCTCCCCTGCCCAGACAGTGAGGAGATCATTAGCACAGAGTGCTTTGGAGATACTTACCATTATTTAACATTTATATTTAAAAATAAAACATAGATATTGGGACTTTTCAGGAAGATGAACTATTTCCTATTCCTTCTGCTAAGTGCAAATAAATCTCAGCACTTTGGGAGGCCAAGGCAGGAGGCTCATTTGAGCCCAGGAGTTCGACACCAGCCTGAGCAACATGGCGAAACCCCATCTCTACCGAAAATAGAATTAGCAGGGCATGATGGTGCATGCCTGGAATCCCAGGAGACTAAGGCAGGAGGATCGCTCGAATCCGGGAGGTGGAGGTTGCAGTGAGCTGAGATTGCACCACTGGACTCCAGCCTGGGCAATAGAGCAAGACCATGGGGAAAAAAAAAAAAAAAAACTGAACATGACATAAAACACAAGCACCAGCAGACTCTGAAAGGTGGAGAGAAATGGTAGAGGGGTTAGGAACCGGCGAGCCCAGGGAATGCTGTGGGAGTGAGTTGTCTGTGTTTTATTTTTACCTCCTCTATCCCAGAAGCTGAAAAGCTATAAATGTCAAAGGGCACACAAAAAAACAGAGCCCCAGCAAAAGCCTACTCTCTGGAACCAAAAGAACAGGAAAGGGGCAGTTGGCAAGGCAAAAACAAAACTAAACAAAACAATAGGACAATAGTCGCTCTACACCAGCCAAACACTACATAAAAAACTGCAACCACACTCATCCACGCTTCAAAAACCCAACTGGCATCCTGATTTCCAACCTCAGAAGGTATAAAGAGGTATTCAAACTCCCTACCCACCTCATAACCTGGAGTGGTGTCCAAGAATGCTTAGGAGGAAGTTGTCAGTGGAGATTATTTGGGGAGCATGGACTAAGTTACAGAAAGAGACAACAGAAGAGTTCTCCCAGATTCAGAATAGAATCCCCAGGGATTAAGGGGAGAGTGAGTACGTTATAAAAGGGTGACGGAGAGATCCTTGTGGGGATGGAAATATTTATCTTGACTGCATCAATACCAATACCGTGGTGCTGGCATCAATGCTACAGTTTTGCAAAGGATTGCCACTGGGGAAAATCCAAAAGGGCACATGAGATCCTTTTTATTATTTCCAACAAGTGTATGTGAATCTGTAATTATATCAAATAAGTTTAATTGAAAGTTATGTTAGTTACTTTGCAAACACTTTATGGTTACTAACACAATACCTGGGCCATGCATTTTATATTTTTATGCCACAGGATTTTCCTGCAGCTCCAGAGTGGCCTGGGAGTAGCTCAGCCGGAACTGGCCTTGGCGCTAACAGTCAGAGAAAGTAAGCGGCGTAGATCACCATGAATTAATTACCCAGGGCTGGGGAGATCACGTGTATCTCAGAAGGCGCAACAGAAACAGATGCAACCAAAGGATCAGAGGCCCTTCCTCATGGACCTTGGAACTGATACGACCTTGAAACATGGTAGAGAAAGAGCTGAACTGCCTGAGATGAGATGACCTAGAATCAAATGAAATCAAGTTCCTACCACTTAGCACGATGGGGATCTGAAACAGAAACACATTCACTTAGGAAAATAGAAATGTGCATTTCTGGCACCTGATTGTGTAGCCTGAGATTCCTGTCTGCTACAGTGACATCACTGGTGACATTATTAGTGTCCCCACTTTGTCAGCAGCATGCAGTAGCTGGCCTAAGATTTCCAGGTCACTAACAGTATTCTGGTGGGTTCAGCCAGCACAAAGGTCAAACACCTGATGCATGGCCCTGCCTGGGGAGCAGTATCTGGTTCATCCTCCCTCCTGTCATCGGGGTTAAGAACAGCTGATCCACAGCCCAGGACCCTGGTAGGAAACAGACAGCATACACGAGTTGGGAAAATTAGGGGAAAAATTAACAAATAAAACTATGTGCAAAGGGATGTGCAGGTCAACAGCAAGGACTGGTTACAGCAGGGCACTGTTCCCTTTTCTCAGCCTGCAGAGACAGGGGTTTGCAGAGGACATGGGAGCGCAGAGACAGGGAGGGCTGTGCTTAGAAGGCCACCAGAAAGGAACTGGCGCTGCCAGCGAAGGATGCGGCCAGCCTGCAGCAAGAGCACGGTGTGGGGAGCACGCCAGGGAAATCAATGCCTTGACTTCACTCTTCTCCCTTTCTCTGATCTCCTGCTGGTGTGCGCCATTGTCAGACAGCCATACACATTCCAGGGAAAGAAAGCCCTCTGACGTGCAGACCACAGAGCAGGAGGAGAAGGCAGATAGTAATGCCTACCATAATTCATCTCTCTTTTCTTCTTTAGGATAAAAAACTCAATCCTGTGTTTTCACCGCATCCAACATCCCATGCTCTGTTATCAAGTACTGAATAACAGGAACTCAGCTATGTAGAAGTTCTGGAAAGGAGCAGATGCAGGTGAGAGGGTGTAATTCATTTGGTTTTCCTGCCTCCTACTTTTTATTGGTGCTTAGAACGTGGACGTGATAACTGGAGCACCAGCAGCTGTCTTGGGTCATGAAGTCACCTTGACTTTGAGTTATGTCAGCTGAACAGAAAAACAGAAGCAGTTTGGGTCCTTTGCATCATTGAAGGCACCCCACCAGCCTCAGACTGGCTGACTTCAAATTGCTTTACGAACAGAGAGAGGTGACTTTTATCTTATTCAAGTCACTGACTCTAACCCTAATGAATGGGGCTTCGCATATAAATTGCCTGTAAAGCTCCGGGCACACCACACCTCCCAGACTCTCCTCACACTCCCCGCCCTCACTCACCACACCGTGTCGCAGCCACTCCTGCCGATCCTTACTCCGGCAATAGCTGCACCATCTCTGTTCTCTACCCTTCTTTTTGTCCAAGATTGTATTTTATTTTCCTTCTTCTAGTTCAGTGAAACACTTTTCTAATGCGGCAGCTATTAAGTAAAAGCGCTCTCATTAGTTTGGAAACTCCCTTGGTTTACCATTTGGGGTGGAAAAAGCCCAACCTCAAAGACACGCAGTAAAAAGAGTCCAGAAAAACAGGGGAATCTCAACTGTGTCTCATGTCGAGGTGACAAAAATTTGCAAATCGAGAATCACAGTTAGAAAGAGCATAAAAATAAAATGGAGCTAAAAAGAAACAGAACTAAGCAACTGGTGACAATGAAGCTGATGGAAAATCTCCAGTGGGGTCACGGCGGGATTGCCTTCTTTTTTAAGGCTGAATAACATTGCACATATATATGGAATTTTATATATGTGTGTGTGTAATTTGAGTCATTCAAGGCATTCAAGGTTTCCCACCAATCTCAGATGCCTGACTTTAAATTGCTTTATGAGGCTGGGCACGGTGGCTCATGCCTGTAATTCCAGCACTTTGGGAGGCCGAGGCGGGCGGATCACTTGAGGTCAGGAGTTCGAGATCAGCCTGGCCAAAAACGCGAAACCCCTTCTCTACTAAAAATACAAAAATTAGCTGGCTATGGTGGCATACGCCTGTAGTCTCGGCTACTCAGGAGGCTGAGGCAGGAGAATCACTTGAACTCGGGAGGCGGAGGTTGCAGAGAGCCGAGATCATGCCACTGCACTCCAGCCGGGGTGACAAAGCAAGACTCTGTCTTAAAAAAATAAATAAATGAATATTTTTTTAAAAAATTGCTTCATTAACAGAGAGATAATTTTTATCTTATTTAAGCCACTGACTCTAATTTTAACTGACAGACCTTCACATATAAATTGCCATATAACATATTATGTGTGTGTGTATATATGTGTATATACACATATACAAATGTGTGTATATACATATATATATGAATATACACATATATACATAAACACACACACACATATATATATATATAAAATTTTATCTATTGGTCCATCTGTCCACTGACATTTAGATTGAATCTGTACCTTGGTTATTGAGAATAAAGATGCAATGGACATGAGAGATGCTGATTTTATTTTTTAGGGGGTATGTATTCAATAGTGGGATTGCTGAATTCTATGGTAATTAGAGAGCAGAATGGTGGTCTCCAGGTGCAGGTGGAGAGTGAGAAATGGAAAAATATTTGTCAAAGAGTACAATGTCTCAGTTCTGGACACCTAACATACAGAAAGGTGACTGTAGTTGGTAATAACATATTGTACACCTGAAATTTGCAAGAGTATGTCTTAAGTCTTAGTACTACACACATATAAAAATGGTAACTTTGCCAGGTGATGTGAATGAGCTTGATGGTGATGGTTTCATGATGTATGCATCTATCAAAATACCACATTGTATACCTTAAATACATACAGTTTTAATTTGTCAATTATACCTCAATAAAGCTTTAAAAAACTTTTAAAAATAAAGACATGATATTAAAGTCGAGGCGAGAAAGAAGAGCAGGAGTCATGTGGGGAAGATACGGTCATGCTCCTGGAAGGTGACTGGGGAAGAGCAAGGTGAACATTTTAGGGGAGGTTTTTCCTGCTGTGAATAGAGCCACGTGCTAAAGGTGCCTTTTGATTGTTTTTGTTTGTTTCATCCTGTTTTTAAAAAAGGATTAAATTTATATACAAATAATTTATGTCCTAGGCTTAGGAAATTAACAAGCAAAATTCTCACAGGGAAGGCTCATTCCACATTCACTCAGCGATGTGGGTGGCGGTTGAGACAGGACTTGGTGCCATGTGGGAGAGTCTCTGAAAGTCGTTAACAAACTTGGGTTCTGACTCTGTTATTTCTGGAACTCATCAAAGCACAGTGAGGCCAGAGAACTGAAGTGAAATTACCTTTTCTTTCCTCCGAAGATCATGTAATTGACATAAACCATCTGAACCCAGAAGCCAACAAAGTGTTCTCTTTTTTAATAACTTCTCAGAAAGGCCCAGCGGCCAGGGTCTCTGCGTGGCAATTATCCCAGGAACTGTGGACTCCTGGACACGCTGTGCCCCTCCTGGAGAGCATGTGGGTGTAGCCCAGGGAGGTGAGGGCAGAGTGGGCAGCCAGGAGGGGCTGCTGCCAGGCTTTTTCTGTCTTATTTCCATTTTGGTAAATGATCTCACTTTTTTTCTTGAACAACCAATCTGTAACAGGAAGATGAACACGGGGAAAAACTGCAAGTAGTGGCTTTAAGCACTGTAGACTAGAAAGACTTGCAAGGCCAGAGACTCAGGCCCTTGGCATGGATTTTACTTCCCCTGGGGAAGTGGGTTCGTTAAGATCTGCGAGGCTGAGGCTTGTTAAGGCTTGCTATGGTCTGTGACCATCATTACTGCTGGTTCGATCCCTTTGGATGCAGAAATAACTTTCTGCAGAACACTCCGTAGATGAGATACCACTTAGAGTCCTCCCTGAGCTCCAGGAATACATCAGAGAATCCCCTGATTAAACCTATGTAACCAGGGTCATTTTAACTAAGAGAGAGAAAACATACTAGAACCGGACTTTGAACCTCCATGCCCACTGAGCTGAGTTGGTGTGGAGGGAGGAAAGAGATCATGCCTGCTGTCTTGTTTGGTTTGACTGCCACATCCTGCATCCCAGCCTGTGATTCTTGTGCATAGAGTTAACCATCCGCCTTATATTCAGGGGCTTCCATGTAATACACCTGCTACCAAAACAGACCCAATAGTCCCATAGAACTGATGTTTCGGTTTCCTTTGAATAAACATAGAAGTGGACCCTCCTAGTCTTGAAAGTTGAGAAAGTTGCATTTTTCCTATCTGAGTTCCTTGCTGAGGAAACCAACCATCAGGCCTCCGAGAGCCCAGAGAGTATCAAGGAACTGAAACTCACCAGGTCTCCGCATCTGCATGATGAAACACCAGAGCCCTCGCCCATCGTGATTGCCTAACTGGCCACCTACTTCCTGTTGATCAACTCCTCTTCCTTCCCCTTCCATCATTCCTGTTTACCTGCATCTAGTTACATTTCTACTATGTCACCCCTAATAGTATTCCATCACGGAGATGGATTTGAGACTGATCTCCCGTCTCCTCGGCTGCAGCACCTGATTAAAGCCTTCCTCTATACTCTGGTTTCTCTTCAAATTCTCTTTAAATCTTCTGATTAAAGCCTTCTTTCTTGGCAATAATTGTTGTCTCAGTGATTGGCTTTCTGTGAGGTGAGCAGCAGGACGCAGACCAAACCCCTGATGTTTTGGTAACACTGCTTCTGCCCTGTCCCCCACTGGGTGGAGGACCCTATAAAGTGTTTCATCTCCAGGAAAACAAACACACACAAAAACTTGACTTTTCTGAGGATAATAGATTAGTTCCAATGTTTTGCTTCTAACTTCAGAAAGCAACTCCCCTCTAGCCAGACAATCCCTTTCTAGATTCTGCCAGGCAGCTCCATGGTGCCCTCGGTGATCCCTGTAAATAAAGCTGGGGCTCCCCAGCACTTCTCTTCCTCCTCACCCTCCTACCTGGTTCATCCCCCATCTCCTATATCAGTGACACAGGAAGGATGAGCGGTGACCCATCTCAACCCCTCAGGCACCTTTAGCACGTGGCTCTATTCACGGTAGGAATAACCTCCCCCAGAATGTTCACCTTGCTCTTCTCCAATCACCTTCCAGGAACATGACCATTTCTTCCCCACAATGCTCCTTCCCTTCTTCCTTGCCTCAACTTTAATATCTTGTCTTTATTTTTTAATAGTTGTTTAAAGCTTTATTGCGGTATAATTGACAAATCAAAACTGTATGTATTTAAGGAATAAAATGTGGTATTTTGATAGATGGATACACTGTGAAATCATCACCACCATCAAGCTCATTCACATCACTTGGCAAAGTAGCCATTTTTATGTGCGTATAGTACCCACATTTAAGATCTACTCTCCTGGCAAATTTCACGTGTACAATATGTTATTGTCAACTACAGTCACCTTGCTGTATGTTAGATGCCCAGAACTGAGACACTGTACTCTTTGACAAGCGTTTTTCCATGTCTAACTCTCTACCTGCACCTGGAAACCACCATTCTACTCTCTTACTACCATAGAATCCAGCAATCCTACTACTGAGTGCACACATATACACACACACACACACACACACACACACACACACAATATGTTATATGGCAATTTATATGTGAAGGTCTATCAGTTAAGACCACATGCTAAATGTGCTCCACTTGCTCTATCACACTAGAAGTCAGACGAGAACTTACAAGACCCCCTCTTCACTGCTCTGACCCAGCCTCCATTTTACATTCTAACCTTCTCAGTCCTTTCATGGGATCCACGCCTTTCCCACTCTCCCCAGTTGTTTCCCTATCAGCTCTGAAACTTGAAACCTCTTTCTGCTCCAGTGGCTTCTGTCCTGGGCTTATCTTTGCTTTCTTTACCTGAGGACTGGGATAGGCTCCTGCTATCCTCTGAATGTGTCTCCTCTCACTTCATCTATTGAAATCCTAACTCCCAACGAGATGGTATTAGGAAGGAGGACTTGGGGAAGCCATTAAGTCTCGATGGTGGAACTCCCATGAATGAGATGAGTGCCCCAAGGGGACCCAAGTAGACCTGAGTTCTCCCTTTCCGCCAAGTAAGGAACTAGCGAGGAGACATCCTGTGGATCTGAAAGCGAGTCCTCACCATGCACCAAGTTGGCTGGTGCCACCATCTTGGACTTCCAGCCTCTGTATCTCTGAGAATGGATTTCTGCCATTCATCAGCAGCCCAGTCTGTGGCCTTCTGTTACAGCCACACTCATGGACTAAGACGTCTCCTGCAGCAGTCTCTGCTGTCATTCTCTCAGCATCGCCAGACCGCCCCGAGCACTGCTCCTGAATGATATTCCCCAAAGCACCCATCGGCTCCCTACTCAAAACCATCAAAGACTCCAGCCCTCCACTGCCTGCAGAGTGAAAAGGGGAACACCCAGTGCTCTCTCCCAAGTCCTCCAAGCTTGGTTCGTCCCTGACCTTCTAGTCGTTTCTCTCCTCCCCACTTGCAGCTCCCTCACGTCCCCAGTGTGTCCGGAATTGGTTCCTGCCGGTGGGTTCTTGGTCTTGCTGACTTCAACAATGAAGCTGGGGACCCCTGCAGTGAGTATTAGTTCTTAAAGATGGTGTGTCGGGAGTCTGTTCCTTTGAATGTTCAGATGTGTCTGGAGTTTCTTCCATCTAGGGTGTTCGTGGTCGTGCTGACTTCATGAGTGAAGACACAGACCTTCGCAGTGAGTGTTACAGCTGATGAAGGCAGTGCAGACCCAAACAGTGAGCAACACCAATACTCACTGCAAAGAGCAAAAGGAAGAGCGAAAGAACTCACCTCCTGCACTTCAGAAGAACGCCCAAGTGGGTTGCCCCGGCTGGCTCCCTTATTTGGCCCCACCCACATCCTGCTGATTGGTCCATTTTGCAGAGAACTGATTGGTCCGCCTTACAGAGTGCTGATTGGTCTGTTTTACAGAGTGCTGATTGGTCCATTTTTACAGAGTGCTGCTTGGTGCTTTTATAAACCTTTAGCTAGACACAGAGCCCTGATTGGTGCATTTACAATCCTTTAGCTAGACAGAAAAGTTCTCCAAGTCCCCGCCCCACCCAGAAGCGCAGCGGGCTTCCACTGGCACGAGCAGGTGTCCATCCGTGAGCCGTTCCCTCTGTGCACTTGACCTCCATGAACTGTCTTCCTCACATTGCCCAGGTCCACCAGCCACACCTCCATGCTAAACAAGGCCTGTTTGTTGGATGAATAAACGAATGTGTAGATAGAGCAACATTTGCCTCTCAGTCATTGAGGCTGGCGGTACTGGTGTGGGCTGATGGTTTTATTTTGTCTGTTGTATTGGTTTATTATGTTAACTTTTGCTTTGGTCCATAAGGTGTTTTTTAAAAATCGAATGTGTTGCTGGCAATTGTGAGCTTTCATCAGGCATCATACAACTTGTTTGTTGGAGCTGAGTCTAACTTTCTTCAAAGTTCCTTCTGAACTCTGCGGCTTTCGGGTAGCCGAGTGCTCAGTTCTATGTCGCTTGCACCACTTGGTTCATGGTAGGTGTTCAGTCAAGTTGTTATATTGCTTTTGTGGAATCTAAGCTTGCTTTGCTTGTGCTAGACACTCCCTGAAACAGCCAAGACATCCTGTGTGAGCCAATGAAACACGCCTGCTGTGCAGTCTGACCTTAGGGCATTCATTTTGCAACCTGAGCAGGGCTGTCCTGAAGAGATGGCTGCAAGGAAAGGAAGCTTTGATGAGTCTTTTTCCTTCTTTAAAGTCTTTCTTTCGAAGCCGATGTCTCACTCGACTGTTTTCACCAAGGCACGCGAGGGCCCGATAGCAATACTGTGTGAGATTGGAAATAACTGGACTTGAACGACATTAAGATTACTTTGTCAGATTTTACCTCCTTCTGCTCTGTGGCCAGAACCTTCAATAATTCACCTGGTTGATATTTTCTTTAAGTGAAGCAGAGGACGTCTAGGGCTTTCCACACCAGAGAATTAAGGACAAACCTGATATTGACTATCCCTGCTCCAGAAAAGGACAATAAATGACTCAAGGGCTCTCCAGAGAGCATAGACTTCAGACAAGCCAGATGCCTGGGATGTTCAGCACTGACTTTCCTAAGAGCAGCAAGGGCCCTAGGTCTGGTCGGGGTGAGAAAAGCCCCTTTGTAGGTACCACCTCAAATAGACAGGAAGAAGACTGGGCCAGGTGGCAGGGAGCCCGGCTGCCCCGAATGCATTTGGGATCTTGATGATCATCTCAGCACTCAGAGGAAGAGCTCTGCTCTGCAGGATGACAGGCCAGGGTTCACCCAGTCCAGGACAGAGTCTAGGATGCCCAGATTGTGCATAGAGTTAACCACCCCCCACTTATACTCAGGGGCTTGAATGTAATCCACCTGCTTGGATGTAATTTAGTTATCTTGTAAAAATAAAATGTGGCTCATCCCAGCTTGATTATCAAAAAACCTGAAAACATAGATTAGCCAGAGAAAAAATGTAAAGCACTCATCCTCCCTGGGATAACCCCTTAACTTTTAACACTCAGATATGCCTACTGCAAACCTTATTTGTACAAGCATACATATATGTGTGTGACTATACATATGCATTACATGTACATGAAGACACACACATTAGACACGTAGGTAGGCAACAGATATTTAAACAAACACACGTTTTCTCTTAAAGAGATATCATAAGCATCTATGGTAGATTATCTTTTCCTTCTCAATTATTCATTCTCTCTTAGCAATAGAAATAGAAATAAAAATCCATCCCCCCATTCCACATGACTTCGGAGTACCTTTCACTGAAGTCCTGACCCTCTGATTTGGGTCTTTGTCATGGGATATGTTCCATACATGCGCTGTTAGCCATGATGCCATGAACAAAGCTCTAAATGTACTTTGTGTGTGTGACTAGCCTTTGTGTCCCTCTGCCAGCCACCGTGAGGAAAGCATATCTCGATACCTGCTGGTCTGAGGAGGAGAAGCAACAGGAGGTATGTGCAGCAGATCTGACCCCTCTCAGTCACCACTAACATGGGCCCTCCACCAAAAAGTACATGCTTTTGGTGGAAGTCACAGCATTACTGTATGCAGCATTATTGTAGCAATAGTTGCCTAATATAGCCTATGCCCTGTCAATTAAAACACTTAAAATATTCTTAAAGCTGTGGATTATTGCATGCATGCATTCACTCAGGCGATACTAACACATTTCTATAAAGAGTGTTAAGTGCTTAGCACAGTGCCAGCCATTGTAAGTGCCCAATTATTGTAGCTATTGCTAAAAGTGATTCTCCTATTTATTTCACCAACCCTTACTGTTCAACATTTAGGTTTTTCCCATATTTTAATACTTTACAGCAGCTGTTATAATCTCCTGTTTGGGAATGTCGTTGGACACAATCTTAATTATTTCCTTGGGATAAAATCCTATAAGCAAGATTGTTCAAAGAGGATATGCTCTGTTAAGGATGCCTTATTTTTTGAAACTTGGGTGGAGTTGGTGATATCTAGCACTTCTCTCCTATGATGGATGAAGAGGCAGGAGCTAGGAATAGCTCAGCATTGGGAGTGGCCCAAAATTCTGTGACTGGAGAAAAATAAATTATCAGGCTCTTTCCCACACACATGTGCATTGGGCATCGTTCCAATGCCCATTTTAATTGTTGGAGAACCATAGACCAAGCTAATGCAACAAAAAACCCGAGGAGTTCTCCACGTCTGTCTATTAGAAGTGTAGAGGGGTTCCAGTCCCTTCTCTTGAGTAAGTTACACTGAAGAATTTCACCCGAGTCATGTCTTTCTGAGACTCACTCGAGCTTGTGTGTACAAGTATTATTAATGGTTTATTTTTTTAACGAATAAAAATACTGGTAACTAATTTATAACTAAGACAATACCATTCAATTGGTATTAGACCTTGTAATCATGTGTCTCCATTCTGACCATTGTCTGTAATTGTTAAAATGCAAAGGGATGTGGAAATATTTATACCCATGAAGTCCTTGGAATTAGTGCTATGTCAGTAACTGGCCCTGGCATTTTGAAAAAAAGAAAAGGATAATATACGAAGGAAGATATAGTTCCTAAGGTAATAAAGTCATTTGGAACTCGGACTAATGACATTGTTTTGTAGGAAAGATTTGTTTATAGATATAAAAGGAAATGTTGGCTTTCAGTTCATCACATTTCAGGGAACAATGGGTTCTTTTTTCAAAGTGAAATGTCATCTGTTTTTCTAGAGAAGAGAAGCTGCTGCAGCTGAGCTGGGAAATTAACTGCTAAAATAGCCGGAGAGAGAGAATTGCTGACAACTGGGACAGATCGGCTGTTCTATTCCATCCCATGCCT
The DNA here is from genome assembly GCF_000951045.1 of Mandrillus leucophaeus. NCBI lineage: Eukaryota > Metazoa > Chordata > Mammalia > Primates > Cercopithecidae > Mandrillus > Mandrillus leucophaeus. Next base: position 4,968,984 of record NW_012103587.1, read on the forward strand.
ATTTATTTCCACGCAATTGGTGACGGGGTTTCAGCTCAGTCCTGCATCTCCCTTTTTTTTACCTCTTTGGCAATACATAACTGCAGGTCCTCAGTGTGGACTCAAGCCCAGTGGTTGGGGAGTTGATTTCTGAACAGAAAAGGCTGTAACCTGGGAACATTTCCAAATTCACAATTTCATTATATAATTGGATTGGCTCTTTTGTTTCCAGACACTCAAGGTAAGGCTTCACTCAGTTCAAATTTTATGGGATGGTTTCCCTTTTTGTTAACTCTTTAACTTATGAATTCAGCAAATATATGTTAAGTATCTTCTGTGCCCTGGTGGTTGTAGGGGGAAATAAAAGGCCAGGCCCTGGCCTCAAGGGGCTTATAGTCTAAATAAGGAGGCTGACAGTAAATCAGAAGAAAGAAAGTATGATATAATTTCTGGAAGTATCAAGTGTGACCATTTTTAAAATAAATCAATCAAGTTGATGGGACAACGGATATCTGGGAGGAGTGTGTTGCTTTAGACAAAGCATCAAGGAAAGTCCCTCTGAGAAGTGGTATTTGAATAGAGACCTGAAGGAGGTAATGAGACAGCCATGCAGAGATCAAGGGAAACAGTATTTCAGGCAGAGGGCACAGTGAATGCAAAGGCCTGGAGGTGTGAATGAGCTCAGTGCATTCAAAGAACAGCAGGCAGGCCAGATTCACTGGAATATAAGGCCAGGAAGGCCTCCAGGACCAGAAATACAGGACCTCGAAGACTGGCTTGGATTTTACTCAAAGTACAAAGGAAGTTTTGGGGTAGGGGAATAGAATGACGTGGCTACCTTAGAAATACCTGTCCAGCAGATAGTCACATAGCATACCCTGGACAGAGGGGCTATGTCCAGCAGATAGTCACATAGCAAAACTCCATACAGATGATTGGAATCAGATCCATCACACACAATAATGTCATATTTTTAAGAAAACAACCAGCTTGCTTTGTGGATGGAGAACTTTGCCTTTACTGTGTTTATAAAACTTTTATAAAATTTTTTAAAATGCTAATAAAATGCTCCTAAATGGTTTAATACAATTTTATCATTAATGAAGCAGAGTTTTGGGGAATTTCCCACATTGCTACGTATTGTTTAGACTGTGTGAACCCCACCCCCAAACCCAACTATTCAATATTATGTGTTTTTTTTCCATTCAAAAGTGACAGAAGAATTTTGAAATGCTCCCTGGACTCCACTCCCCTTCTCCCACACACACTGAAAGAAAGCACACGCGGTCTGTTGGACTTGCGGACTTATACTTCCAAAAGTGTCATCCCTGTATAGGGAACATTTGGGATAAAAACGAAATTCTCTGAGCAAAAACCTAAAGCGATAAGAATTACCCCCAAGTCTAGAGAAAACACAGACATGGAGAAGAATGCACAGGGAGGCTATGGGGCCTCCGTGGATTCCTGCTGCCACCCTGCAGGGCATGTGGACCTCTGGGAGCTGCTAGCAGAGAACATCAAACAAATGCACAGTCTTTTAGTCCTGGCGCCACGTTAGAAGCAAAGTGGAGCTAGCTAAAAACTAATGTGCTTATGGGTCCTGCAAGGTTCTGGTTTAGTTTTTCCGGGATAAGTCTCAGGCATTGGTATTTCTTTAAAATTTTCCAGTTAGCTCTCCTAGACAGCCAGGATTGGACTCTCTGGATCCAGGTGCACAGGACCACATGCGGCACTGCAGAGTGCTTGGAAACCCTCCTATGTACCCTGTCCTTGGAATTCACCCATTCTTGGCCCAATGGTTTCTTCAAGACCCTTGTCTCCACAAACTCAGATCAATACACTTAGGAGAGCTGGTTTCAGATATAAGCATGAGGGAGAGTAATGCATGATTTAGGCATGAAGTGATATATAGGGAAATATATGATCGATGGAGAAGAATTATGTTGAGAATCATGATAACATAGACACCTACAGACACTGGCGAGGTGAAGGGACTGTTTGGAGACAACCTTAATAATAGCTGTCAGGAGAAGGAGATTGGAGATCATCAAAGAATATTTTTAGTGAGTTTTGTTGTGTGATAACAGGTGCAAAGTTCTCATGACATCTTTTTTTCATAAACTTCCACCAAAGAGCTATACTGGTTGTTCAAGGTGTGAGGGACTGGCTTGGTATTTCTTTGAATATACTCTGTATGGAGGCTGGATTACAAATGAGTCAGAACACTACATGTTCAATATGTAACTGGAAGATGATGAGATTGTCTATTTCTCCAAAAACGGTAGAGGTAAAGAGTTGACCTTGGGAATAAGTGGGAAAGTCAGAATTGATAACAGGCACTGTGCACTCAACCCACACACGATGCAAACTGTGTGTATTTTTCCTTGCCTAACACCATCATCAAGTACTGTCATCATCTTCACTTTACCGATGAGGAAAGTAAGAGGTTAAATCACATATCCAAACTCACAAGGCGATAGGGAGAGCTCAATTACAGTATCTGTTTTACCCTGAAGACTGAGGGAGAGCCACATACCATACTACCCCAAAGCCCCAGAACATTGACCCAAGCTCGCTAGCACAGGAAGGAGGCTGTGGTCCCTTGAGTGGAGATGACCCAGGGAACTTGATGTCTTACAGGAATCCTCACTTAAGTTCCCAATTCATTATTTTGCCATATTTTAAATCTCCATGATAAAATATTAGATTAAGCAGAAATTATGGAGATTCAAAACAACATGAGCCGAAATATCTTAGAAGCCTATCGTTTTTGATGTGAAATAGGGACAGGGCTCAGCAGTCCAAGGCCTGTAGTGTGGCCCACAGCTTCATCGGGCACCCAGGTTTCTGTCTTTATGTATTCCTATGCAAAGATACTTGAATCTTCGGTGCCTCACTTTTCTCATGGGTAGGATGAGTCAAATAATAATCCCCACTAACCAGGTTGCTATGAAGATAAAATTAGGTCTAATCCAAACAAAATGCTTATAAGATTGATGTCTAGCAAAACTGTTCAATGAATGTTAGCAATCACCATCATCATCCTCACCATCGTCACTACCATCACTATTGGCATCATCATTACATTTTGTGTAGTCAACTATATATTTTTTTCTTTTATCATCACCATCATCGCCACCATTATCATAATTTTCGTCAACACTATCATCACCATCATCACCATCACCACTACCACCGTCATCATCATTGTCATCACCATCACCATAACCATCACCACCATCACCACCATCATCGTCATCCATCCTCATAATCACTATTTCCATTCAGGCTTAGGAAACATTTATAGTTCTGCACTAATTCTATTTTGATGACAGACTGGTTGAATAATAGTTTCTGACTAGGAGTAATCTTTAGCCCATCTAGTGTAACCCATCCCATATGTAAAAATGTTATTACTTTGTCCAATAGTTAATCCCATATTGCTTAAAGCTTTTCTAAAATCGGGAACTCTTTACTTCACAAAAACACCTCTATCATAATTCCCACCTTGATTATTTGCTTGAAATAAATACTAAGAAGTGAAATTAGGAGGACGAATATGACGCTCCCTTCAACCTAAATCCTTACTGCAAAAGTGTTCTTTAAGACACTCTCACTATGCAAGTGCCATTTTAACATATTTTACCAACAGAGGAAATTATGCCTAAAAAGTATTTGTCAGGCTGAGGAGTAAAACATATCACGTTGAAGTTTTGTTTAGTGCTTTTAAAAATTGATGTTATATTTTTAGAGACAGGGTCTCACTTATATTGCCTAAGCTGGTCTGGAACTCCTCCTGCCTCAGCCTCAAAATGCTGGGATTACAGGCATGAGTCAGCACACCCTTTCTAGTGTAGTTTTTGGTATGACATGCAATATTTTTCTAAAATATATATTCCCTACATTATATTATTTTCATTTCTCACTTGCTTATTCATGACCTTAGCCTATTTTTTATTAAAGAGTTTGTATTTATATTGGTTGATTTATAAATGTTCTTTGGATACTAAGGATGCAAATGGCTTGTCTTCTGTATCACAATTATTTCCCCAGGTTTCATTTGCCTTTTAGTTTATTTATAACAAATTTTAATAATCTGAAGTTTTAAAATGTTGTACAGTGGCCTATATAAGTTCTCCTTTATGGTTTATTAATTTTCTTTTAGGATAGAAAAACCTTTCATATTTATATATCAGATAAATATGCACCCTTTATTTTTTGTGTTTATTACAATGGGTTTGCACAGCAATGTAGTAATTGATGAACTTTTGTGTGTTCCTGGTCATCTTTTTCTAGGTCATCGTGTGGTTCTTCTTATATTTCAGCCATGCCAGGACGCACTCTGAAAGAGCAGGCTGGTGGACCTGGAGAGATGATGGAGGCTCAGAAGCCGTTGTCAGTGTCCCGGGGGAAGCACTGCCCTCTGCGTCCTGCCTCCCCCAGCACTTCTCACCCGGCTGACCCTGAGGACTGCGGGGCAGGGAGTGAGGCAGGAGAGAAACGTGAGGATGTCCGCGCCGTGTTTCTCAGGGGATCTGGGGGATGCCAAGATTCACAGTGTGTCCAGCTCCCAGCCCAGCCTGAGGTGGGGCAGTAGAGATGCTTCCCTGACCCCTTCAGGTCCCGGGGTGCAGATGCTGAGATGGCGCCCACACTTTCCTCCCATCCATACGCTGGAGGAAGCCTCTGAATGGCTCCTGCGCCCGCAGTGCACGAAGAAAAGATGATGAGAGAGCTCAGGAGATGCCCTGGCCACAAGGCCGCAGCAGTGGTGGAGAGAGGCTCAAGGGAAAGAGCAGCGCCAAGGACCCGGGCCCCGTCCCCAATTCCCGGGGCTCTCTAAGACCCTGGAGGACCCGCCAACATCCCTGGGCCCCGGGCTGACTGAGAAAACCCTAACTAGAAGTGGATTACATCCCTGCCACGCTACGCCAGGAAGATTACAAATAAAAGTGAAGCAATACATAGAAGAATAAAGAGGCATTTCCTGTACATCTGAATGTAGGGGTCAAGCTTTGTATTCATAAAGTTAAGTTATGGTGTGTGTGTGTGTGTGTGTGTATTTTACTCCTTAATCCAGTGAATCTCTGTAAGAGTATAATACAATGTAAAGATGTGCCATTTAAAAAAATTAATTCCAAATAGATTTATAAGTCAGCTATTTGCCATTTAGAAGTGTGTATTTGTGTGCGTCTGTGTGTGTGTGTGTGTGTGTGTGTGTGTGTGAGAGAGAGAGAGAGAGAGAGATTTACCAGTAATTTAAAATGGCACATTTATCATGTATCAAATTCCAATGACATTCTAGTAAATTCTGGGTCTGTCCTCTCCGGGCATTTTATTCTATACATTACCTAGTCTCTGTTTTACCATGGGCATTGGATGGTTTTGGGTAATTGCTGGAATCTTGTAAAATGTTTTAGGATTGGGCTACACTCTTGCCCAATAACTACATTCTTGCTGACAACAACTTCCTTCTCAGTATCAGTATCTTCTTGGAATTGTTGCCCTTTTGGAAACTTCTTGTCATAACCTTGATTTTAAGAAATGCTTTAGGTGGGATTTATACCTTTACTACATTGATCTTATGATGGGATTTATCCTTTACTATATTGATCTTATGATCCAGGATTACAATATGCTTTGCTATTGATTCAAGTCTCCTTTCACTGTCTTCAGTACAGTTTTATAGTTTCATTTATGCAGGTTCTGTACGTCACTTCAGGATCTATTACCAGGTAGTGGAATCTTTTGTGTTTTCTGATTATTGGTTTTTTTTTTCATTGTTTGCTTATTGGTTGTTTTGTCATTATACTGGGGAAGAGATAAGGACTGTATCTATTCCAGCAAAGGAACTTCATGTCTCTATGCATTTTCCACATATTGGTTGAAGCTCTTTTACCAGAGGCCTCATTTCCTATGATGTTTTATTTTTTTCAGTAGAGCATCCACACCATACTTTCCATGTGTTTGGGGCAGACTGGTTTTGTACCAAGGCTCCTGCCTCAAGGAGGGCACTCTGTATTTAGGAGAGGCCCTGTCCTCAACTCATTTATAATCCTTGCCTCTACGTCTCCCAGACAGTGACTTTTACATGGGGTTGTCCACTGCAGCAAGCGAGAACTCTTCCTCTCCCCTATATCTCATCCCCTAGCAAATCAGGACAACCACTGAGGCTGGGCAGAGATTCTCCCATTTTCTTCTCAAAATACTGCACTCCTGACTTTCTCCAGAAAAAATTAAATTCAGTCCTGGGCCACTTGCTTCGATCTAACCAGGAATTATGTTTTGAATGGGGAATGCTGCCACTCCCAGGGCATTGGGAAGTCTGTTAGGTTGTTGTTGTTGTTGTTGTTGTTTCATCCTCCTAGAGTTTTTATTATTTATTTTTTATTTCCATAGGTTCTTGGAGAACAGGTGGTATTTGGTTACATAAGTTACTTCTTCAGTGGTGATTTGTGAGATTTTGGTGCACCCATCGCCCGGGCAATATACACTGAACCCAGTTTGTAGTCTTTTATCCCTCACCTCCTTCCCACCATTTCCTCCAGAGTCCCCAAAGTCCATTGTGTCATTCGTACGCCTTTGCATCTTCATAGCTAAGCTCCCACTTCTGAGTGAGAACATACGATGTTTGGTTTTCCATTCCTGAGTTACCTCACTTAGAATAATAGTCTCCAGTTCCATCCAGGTTGCTGCGAATGCTATTAACTCATTCCTTTTTATGGTTGAGTGTTAGTTTTTTGTTTGTTTTTGTTTGTTTGTTTTGTCACAACGTCTGGAGGGAACTAAAGGGCTTTATTGGATCTTGCCATCCCTGCAATGCGTGGGACAGGCTTGTATGGCAAAGAAATATCCTATTCCAAAGGACAATAGTAAACTGTAGAAAAAGAGGCCATTCTGACTGCACTTTAGCAGCAGCAATCATCATAGATTTTGGTACTCAGGTAGCTATGGTTTCCTAATTTCCTGTTTGGATGTCCCCCTCCTTTCCCCCGGCTTTTTTTTGTTTCCTTTGCTCCTTTTTGGAAAGAACACACATCGCTGGTAGAGGGCAGCCATTTATCCGGGATAAACTTTTTTCTTTCCCATCATGAAGTGGCATCGTTCATCTGGGGTGATACCTGAGGTTCATTGTCCCATGCCAGGGAAATCAAGGATGCAAATACACAGCAAGTGAGGTTCAGAGCAGAGGTTTAACAGGCAAAGGAAAGCCAAAAGTTCTCTCCTGCAGAGAGGGGGGTCCTGAGCAGGTCTTCCAGTCCGCGGTGAAGTGCAGGAGGTTCTGTAGATGAACTTGAGGAGGCCGTGTCTTGTTTACATAGGGCAGGAAAGATTGGTCGGACCAGGTGTGCCATTTGCATAGCATGCAAAGAACTGGTTAGGAGTCAGTGTACCGTTTGCATAGGTGAGAAAAAGCTGGCCACCCCACCCCAATCTTGTGTTATGCAGATGGGGTCTCTACCTGGCGGGCGCCATGTTGCCTATTTCTTTACTGTACACGTGGTGACAAGAGAAGATGGCGCCTCTATATTGAACATACTAGGCCCCCAATAGCCCCTTTCTATTGGCACAGCTGCCAGCATTCCTCCGTGCAAGATTCCAGCTTATCTATGTCTGCAGCTCGATCTTTTTCTTTTCTTTTCTTTTCTTTTTTTTGGAGACGGAGTCTCGCTCTGTCGCCCAGGCTGGAGTGAGCGGCGCCATCTTGGCTCACTGCAAGCTCCGCCTCCCGGGTTCCCGCCATTCTCCCGCCTCA
>NW_012103587.1:4976785-4981763 GCF_000951045.1 Mandrillus leucophaeus
TAGTAGAGACGGGGTTTCACCGTGTTAGCCAGGATGGTCTTGATCTCCTGACCGTGTGATCCGCCTGCCTCAGCCTCCCAAAGTGCTGGGATTACAGGCGTGAGCCACTGCGCCAGGCCGGATCTTTTTTATTTTCCTTTAAATTCTGGGATACATGTGAGAAACATGCAGGTTTGTTACATAGATATACATGTGCCATGGTGGTTTGCTGCACCTGTCAACCCCTCATTTAGGTTCTAAACCCTGCATGCATAAGGTTTTTGTCATAACGCTCTCCCTCCCCTTTCCCCCACCTCGTGACAGGCCCCAGTGTGTGATGTTCCCCTCCCTGTGTCCATGTGTTCTCATTGTTCAACTCCCACTTATGAGTGAGAACACTGAAGCTCTATTTTTCAGGCTGTTCTCTGCTAGAAAAGAAACGATTTGGGGACTGCTTTTTGTTAAAAGGGAAACCTTGCTGAGGACTCCTTTACCCTCACTATCTGCCTAAATAATCTCTTTCTAGCTCCTATATCAGTACGATTTTTCCATCTGTGATAGTCAGTTTTTTGCACCAACTTGAGTAGGCCAGTGTACCCAGCAAGTCAATCAAACGCTGATCCAGGGGTTGCTATGAAGATATCTCATCGATGTGGCTCACATCTATACAGTGTCCCTCCCTTATCTGTGGCTTGCTTCTCATGATTTCAGTTACTCACTGAAACCATGGTCTGAAAATATTTAGTAAGAAATTCCAGAAATAAACAATTCATAAAATGTAAGTTGTACACTGTTCTGAGTAACATAATAAATTCTTGTGGTATTAGGTCCTGTCCCATCTGGGACACGAATCATCCCTTTGTCCAGTGTATCTGCACTGCATGCATCACCCAATCATAAGCCATTTAGTGGCCTTCCAGGGTTTAAGATTAAAAAAAAATAGTATCTATGAAGTTTGGTGCTACCTGCAGTTTCAGGCATCTACTGGGGACCTTGGAAAGTACTCCCTGAAGAGAAGGCAGAGGGTGGCGACTGTCCTCAGTTAACTTTAAAGAAAGTAGATTATGCTGGATAATCTTAGTGAGCCTGATCCAATCAGCTGAAAGTCTTTAAAAGAGAAACAGATTTCTCTGAGGAAGAAAAAATCCCACTCGTGGACACAGCATCAGCTGGGTTTCCCAAGGGTTTCCAAGCCTGCTCACTCACACTACAAATTTCCAAATTGCCAGCCCACAAGTGTGCAAGCCAGTTCTTGAAACAAACCTATCTCCCCTCCCTCTCTCTTGCTCTCTCAATCTCCTCTCCTTGTCTAGACAGATAGATGGGTATTATGTATACACATATATAAATATATTTTCTAGATATTTAATTTCTAGATGGTATGTTGCTTCTGTTTCCAGTGGAACCCTGACTGTTGCTCCACTTCATACCACGTGGTGTTTCACCTGTGGGTGATGCATGGAGAAGTCTCTGAGGTGGGAATAAGATTCTAACACCAGTATGAGAATGCATTTGGCCAAAAGTACTCTTGAAACTCCCTTAGGACGGCTGCAGATGCCTTTGAGGAGTGCAACACAGCTGCTGTGCTACCCTCCAGGGTTGAAAGAGTTTAATGATTCCCTATGAGCAGCGGACAATGAGTTGGTTGTATTTAAGGGGTGAAGAAAGGACTATGTATAGCATTGTTGGGATTACACACAATTGGACAAAATATTCACAGGGCCAGGTTATTTGAGGACTGAGGAAGTTGAAGGAGCATCAGAGATGCAGCTCCCATCTCCTGCCCACCAGGGCTCCTGCTCATTAAGTGAGATGGTGCACAAAGTTGTCCAGGACCGGAACACAAAAAGTAGAATTGGAGTCAGTTCCAGGCACCTGCCATACATGCCCACTGTAGGAACGAAGGGTCTCAAGACACCGGGAGAGGAGAAGTCTGCTCTGAAGTTTCCTGGGAGAAGGTGGTGCAGCTCGTTCCAGGTGGCGAGTTATGAACAGGTGCTCAGCATGCTTGAGAAAATGAAAGAATTCTAGTGGTGCCTCCTCTGGATGAGACCCGAATCTCATGGGTGACCACTGCCTGCTGCACAAGCCCAGCCTGCTATTCCCCATGCCGTGCGGGACCACAGGGTGGTGTCAGAACCACCAGCCCACCTGGATGTCAGTGGTGCTAAGAGTTCAGGCTCGGCAACTGTACCACATAGGCATGAAGTTTCAGTTTGTCACTAGCTCTGTGATGTTGTAAAATTTCATAGCCCCTCTGCGTCTCACTGTTTTTTTAACCTGTAAAGTGGAGGTAATAATGCATGCTTCAAAGGCTCACTATGAGAGTCAATGAGCCTTTGAAGGACATACTCTTATTATCCCCATGTCAAGCGACCTGCACCACCCCACAGGGGCAAAGGACATGCCACTCTTTACTTTCCATGTCTCTGCTCCCTTCACTGAGCCACATCTTCTCTGAGGGTCTTGGGCTAACTCACCCTGTGTCCCCAGAGCCCCATATAAGGCCTGGTCCACACAAGGCAGCCAGTAGATGTGCATCATAGATATTAACAGAATAGATTAATACATATTAATGTCTGGCCCCACTTTGAGGATTGGAGGTTTGAAGCAGAAAAAGCCTACCCTGAACTCAACTTCCTACATATGCACATGTCTTGAGATCTTTGGGGCCGCTGAAGTTTTGCTTAAGGAAATCCTAAATAGATGCTAGCAAGATTGCAGAGAAAAGGGAACTAGCAAGATTGCAGAGAAAAGGGAACGCTCTCACACACTGTCGGTGGGAGTATAAATTAGTTCAACCATTGTAGAGCCCAGTGTGGCAATTCCTGAAAGAGCTAAAAACAGAACTACCATTCGACCCAGCGATCCCATTACTTAGTATATCACCAAAGGAATATAAATCATTCCACCATAAAGACACATGTTCACAAATGTTCATTGCAGCACTACTCACAATAGCAAGGACATGGAATCAACCTACATGGCCATTGATGCTACATATACACCATGGAATACTATGCAGCCGTAAAAAGAATGAGCTCATGTCCTTTGCAGCAACATGGATTGACCTGGAGGCCACTATCTTTAACAATTGAATGCAGGAACAGAAACAAAATACTGCATGTTCTAAGTTATATGTGGGAGCTCAATGATGAGAACTCATAGACACATCGAGGGGAACAACAGACAGTGGGACCTACTTGAGGGTGGAGGCTGGGAGGAGGGAGAGAAGCAGAAAAATAACTATTGGGTACTAGGCTGAATAACTTGGTGACAAAATAATCTTTACAAGAAACCCACAAACCCCCATGACACTGGTTTACCTATATAACGAACTTGCACATGTACCCCTCAATGTAAAATACAAGTTAAAATTAAAAAAAAAAAGATCACACCCTGTTTTCCACTGGGCTTGGGGATTTTTGTTTTATTTTTATTTTTGTTTGTTTGGTTTTGGTTTTATTTTCAGACAGAGTCTTGCTCTGCTGCCCAGGCTGGAGTGCAGTGGCACCATCTTGGCTCACTGCAACCTCCACCTCCTGGGTTCAAGCGATTCTCCTGCCTCAGCCTCCCGAGTAGCTATAATTACAGGTGAGCACCACCATGCCCAGATAATTTTTGTATTTTTAGCAGAGACGGTGTTTCACCATGTTGGCTGGGCTGGTCTCCAACTTCTGACCTCAAGACATCTGCCCGCCTCAGCCTCCCAAAGTGCTGGGATTACAGGTGTGAGCCACTGTGCTTGGCCTGGGCTTGGGTTTTTTAAATGGAGCTTTGAAGTGATCATCATTTCTCACTGAACACAATAAACCCAGATTTTAGGAGATTAACCACAAGGTTCTCCTTTACTATTAAACAGAGATAATACACAAGCGTATTTCCCAACAGTTGAATATTTTTATTAGAATCCATTAGTTAGTAAAAAAGATTGTTGAATGGAGAGAAGACGATGGTTGGAAATGAATTCTATTAAAATTCATTATTCCTTGATTTACAGACGATTTCCCTTTTTCATCTGAAGTCTTATGGAATAAGTGGAAAAAACAAACTTACAACTTTTTCAATTCCGCTGGGAAAAAATGTCATATAGCAATATGTAATTAACATATAAATAGCCATATGCTGTAACACATAACTAAAATGTTTAAATAAAATATAATTCTTGGAGAAGTTTGGCAACACAATCACTTACTAAACATAAAAGAAAGTTGCTTGCTCTTCTGTCTTATTGTTAGAAACATGACAAAACTTCAAGGACAAGCGCTGTACTTAGAAGATAAAAAGCTCACTCAAGAATTTCAGATTGGGGGGTATGGCTTAGTAAGCATTGTTTAAGAATCAAGGACAATTTCAGACTTTTCAAGCCTCCTCCAATGAGATCTCCAAATCCACAATGAGCTCAGTAGAGCATCGTCAAGGGGCCTGAGTTCCTCCTAAGGAAGCTGGACACCGTCTGGGTCATCTCCAGGGAGGGAGGTGAATGTGTCTGTGATTGGGACAGGGATCTAAAAGAAACACAGGTCTCAGGACTGTACCTAAATCCTCCCCATCCCGCCTCTCACACAAAGGATTGCACCTAGTCCGCTCTGCGTCCAAGACTCAAAAAGCTAACAACAGGACTATAATGCCACCTTTATTTTTGTTGTTGGCAGGTAGCAAGGACACAATAAGCAGAGGCCTATTTGCAAGTAACACAAATTAGCATGAACAGTGGCTGTGGCATCTCCAACAAACAGGGCACATGCCCAGAAGCTCAGCCGGGGACACAGAAGGAGGCGAAGGTCCCTGTGGGTAGCAGTGACCACTTTAGCACCCAGGAGGAGTCATGTGCTATTGGCATCACTATTGTCCTTGATCCATCTTTTTCTTCTTTCTCTCCTTCCTTCCTTCCCTCCTTCCTTCTTTCCTTCCTTCCTTCCTTCCTACCTTCCTTCCTTCCGTCCGTCCCTCCTTCCTTCCTTCCTTCCTTCCTTCCTTCCTTCCTTCCTTCCTTCCT
>NW_012103587.1:4981949-5086234 GCF_000951045.1 Mandrillus leucophaeus
CCTTCCTTCCTTCCTTCCGTCCCTCTCTCCCTCCCTTCCTTCCTTCCTTCCTTCCTTCTTTCCTTCCTTCCTTCTTTCTCTCTTTCTTTCTTTCTTTCTGCAGGGTCTCAGTCTGTCACCCAGGCTGGAGTGCAGTGGCAGGATCATAGCTCACTGCAGTCTTGAACTTCTGGGCTCAAACGATCCTCTCACGTCAGCCTCCTGAGGAGCTCGGACTGCAGGAGTGAGCTGCGGCACCAGGACCTCGTCTTGTCAATTAGGATTGAGTCTATCTTTATAATGAAAAGAGAAACTCCAAGGATATGAAAGAATTTCCGCTACAGATAAGTATGTTTTCTCCATTTTATTTTTCCCTCACTGTCTGAAGTATATTCACTATTTTTTAGAGCACTATGTAGAGAGAGTTTCACAAAATATCCCCTTTTCCAGTCCAGAGACTCATCAGAGTATGAAAACAAGTAAGAAGTGGCCGGGCGTGGCAGCTCATGCCTGTAATTCCAGTTCTTTGGGAGGCTGAGGCCGGTGGATCACTAGACTGAGAGATCGAGACCAGCCTGGTCAACATGGTGAAACCCCATCTCTACTAAAATTACAAAAATTAACTGGGCATGGTGGTGCATGCCTGTAGTCCCAGCTGCTCGGGAGGCTAAGGGAGGAGAATCACTTGAACCCAGGAGGTGGAGGTTACAGTGAGCCAAGGTCACGCCACTGCGCTACAGCCTGGGTGACAGGGTGAGACTCTGTCTCAAAAAAAAATAAAATAAAATAAAAAATAAAAAAAAATATATATATACACACACACACACACACACACACACATATATATATATAAAAAAACAAGTAAGAAATTTTCTGACAAAAAGTTGTTTGTTGTATTCCTGTGTTGACAACACAGCATCACGAGCTCACTGCATTTTCCAAACACAGGGGACCACTCTCTGCCCCATAATTAGCGGTGATACTTCATGCTAGTCATGGTCAAATTTTCTATAGAATCTGGTGGGACTCAAGTCCAGAGTATGAAGTTCTACCCACCCTGAGAGTAAATGGGTTCTCTCATCTTCGTAGGGACTGAAAAATCCCTTGGAAAATGGCTTTTAATCACTCAAGCATTTTTTTTCTACCATGTCTTCAGTCCGTGTTCTATAAACAGAAAGTCTCCCCTAATGAATAAGCTGGCGTACACCTTTTGGCCCCAGGTTTCTGAGTCTGCAGCCTAGTGTTAAGGTTGCCATTTATTCAGACTGTTGTTTTGTGAAATGTTAATGCTAGCTTTCAATCAATTTTATTATATAGCCTTCCCATTTAAAAGAAGTCCTAAAACATGGTCTCTCTTTCAACATGTTTCCTATTAAAATTATACTCTGAAACCTGGCTGTGTTTGATAGGATACCATTTGCTGTGGCTTCCTTTGATTCACAAAACATGAAGGGTGGCTGGGAACATAACCTTAGAGACTGATGACCTTCTAGGCCAGTGCTATTGATGTTTAAACAACCAGAGCTCTAGAGAACTCACTCGTCGTGATGAGCACAGCACCACTGAGTGGATGGTGCTAAACCATCCCTGAAGGATCCAATCACCTCCCACCAGGCCCCACCTCCAACACTGCGGATTACAATTGAACATGAGATTTGGGTGGGAACACAGATCCAAACCCTATCAAATGAATTTAAATTAAATAAAACTGAAACTCAGTGCTCAGTAGCCACCTGTGGCTAGTGGCTCATTCACTGGACAGCACAGACTTTGTAAAACATTTCCATGGTCACGGAAGTTACTATTGGCCAGTGCTGTGCCTTCTCCAATCAGCAATAGATTAGATAACGTGTCTGTACATTTCTTTGCAAAAGAGGCCTCTTTAGAAGCTGCCTGGTGACCTTATTTCAAAAGATCATTCATTTTTTATTGTATGTAACTCGAATTCAGTGGTTTAGAGTTTTTGGAAGTTTTATTTGTGTTGCTATGAAATTTATACATTTTTATTCTAGAAACTTTGGAAAACACAAATTAAACTCCCCCCCAAAATCATTAAAATCAACAACTCTTTTGAGAGTCAGAGGTAAGCTCCGTAAAACTTTGGATGTAATATTTTCAGTGATTTTTTATTTTTTAATTTTACTTTTTAATTAATCAATTTTTTTTTTGAGACAGTCTCATTCTGTTCCCCAGACTGGAGTGCAGTGGTGAGATATCAGCTCACTGCAACCTCCACCTCCCAGATTCTAGCAATTCTCCTGCCTCAGCCTCCTGAGTAGCTGGGATTACGGGTGCACCAGCAGGCCTGGCTATTGTTTGCATTTTTAGTAGACATGGGGTTTCACCGTGTTGACCAGGCTGGTCTCAAACTCCCGGCTTCAGGTGATCTGCTGAGCCTCGGCTTCCTAAAGTGCTGGGATTATAGGCATGAGTTACTGTGCCCAGCCTTCAGTCATTTTTAAAATAAATATAATTTGAGAGCAAAATAGGATTAATTATACATAACAGCTTGAAACTCTTTGCCACCTATTACTGCATTATGCACATCTTCTAATGTTGCTAAATATTTGTGATTGATCATTTATAGTAGGTGAGTAGAATTTAATTATTGGAGTCTTTATTTGATCCAAAAGTCATGAATTCAAACACCTTCAGAGCTTAGGCAGATAAAGGGCAAGGTTGAAGAACCTGGATCAAGTCCAATAGGAAACAGTGGGTACTATGGAGAACCAAGGGATTGATACTGAGTGGAGGGTGGGCAGTTGCCACTTAGAAGTAGAATTTTCTTAAGTTTTAATTATTTTTTTTTAATTTTGAAATAGGCCCTCACTTGATCACCCAGGCTGGAGTGCAGTGCTGTGTTCAGGGCTCACTGCAGCCTCCACCTCCCAGGCTGAAGTGATCCTCCCACCTCAGCCTCCCAAATATCTGGGACTACAGGCAACCACCACCACACTGGGCTAATTTTGGTGTTTTTTATTGATATGGAGTTTTGTTATGTTGCCCAGGCAAGTCTCAAACTTCTGGGCTCAAGTGATCCTCCCTCTCATCTCAGCCTCCCAGAATGCTAGGATTACAACGTGAGTCACTGAGCAGGGCCATAGGTTTTTTTTTTTTTTTTTTTTTACATGTCTAAATGCAGCGATACTAGATATTCTAATCTTCCAAGAGGCGTCAAAATTCTGTAACTTCATGTGAGAAAAAAGATGAATTAATCTAGGCTATCTGTTCGTGTTAAATCACTGATTTGGCCATAGAAAACAAGTTTGCATGCTAGATATCCTTCAAGGACTACCATTTTGCAAATTCTGATTAACTTATTTTGCATAGATTATTAGATGGTAAGCAATTTTTCATTGTTATAAACAGTGCAGAAGTGAAAAAAATACTTATACACATCAATAATTTAAAAATTTATCATCTTTGATCTTCATTACCACTTCTCGGCATTGATACTAACAAAGTAACCACATTTATTTGCAAAGATAATAAATTTTAAAATTGTTGATACATATTGCAAAAATGCTTTGTAAAATTGTACTAATTGACAAGATTACCAATAGCTTATGAAAGCATGTCCCCTGACAATTTTCCTAACACAAACTTGTTTTTCGTTTTAAAAACCTATCATGTAGATACTATCTATCTTTATAATGCTTTTGTCTTTGGTAATGGTAGGGTTTATTTTCACATCTGTTTATTGCCTATGTATGTTTCTTCTTGGATGAAATGTTTGTGTTCTGTGTGTGTATATATGTTGGTTTTGATTTGCTAAATCTCTTTATAAATTAATAATGTTAACAAAGGTTTAGATTCTGCATCATTTTAACGCATATTTAATATTATCCATATTAACCTAATCATCTTCACATTTTTTGTGCACTATAAACATTCCAAATTTGAAATCTATGAAACCATATTCTAAAGGAGAAGTATACTATTTGATCATTGTTCCACTCTTTGATTAGAACTGCATTTGATACTTGAGAAATGGGAACATATAATGTTTCAACAGTAAAAGAAGATTAAAAACATTAAAATAAAACACTGTGGGAAAAAATAAGATTAAAACTTGCCTTCTGTCTTGGCACAATTATGTGTCCCTCCCACTGAAATCACTGTAAGGATATAAATTATCTCAGAATCCCGTGGCTGTATTTAGTATTCCTCCTCCAGCTTACCACAGAACCCCATGTTTAATGATAGCAGTATTCAAATTTATCTAAATCATCTTTTTATGCATTGGTCTTTCACTTAAAAAATAAGTTGCTTGAATAATATTTCATTGTGTGATTATACTCCATTCTGTTTAGTTATTGATCAGCTGGTGGACATTTGGGCTGCTTTGGCTATAGCATTAATAGTGCTACAAGGAACATTCATGTACAAGTTTTTGCTTGAATACATGGTGGAATATGGATGAACCTGACACGCATTATGCAAATGATGGAAGTCAGACACAAAAGGATACATGGTGTATGATTCCATTATTTGAAACGTCCAGAATAGGTAAATTCATAGGAGCAGAAAGTAGATTAGTGTTTGGGAGGGGCTGGAAGGAGAGGAGAATGTGGAATGATTGCTTGAGAGGAACAGGGTTTTATTTTGGAGTGATGAAAATGTCTTAGAGTTTTACAGAGGAGATGGTTGTATAACATTGTGAGTATACAAAATGCTGCTTAATTGTTCCCTTGAAAATGGTTAATGGTCAATTTTATATAATGCAAATTTTACCTTAAATGTGCACACATGTGTTTATATATGCATATGCATATATATTATATGTATAAAGAAATATATATTATTATATTATTTCTCATGCACATTCATATTAGAAAGAGAGAAAAAATAGAGACAGAGAGGAAAAGGAGAGGACATCATTTACTTCTAAGTCACCATGGTTTATCTCAGGCTCTCAAACACAGAAGCCACTCAAGAAATGTTTGAAGTAAACTACAGGAATTAAAAATCAATCATTTATAAAATCCATCTGGGGTCTGATATTGTATGTTATCTACTATGTAGCTGGCTAAAGAAGAACCGATTATTCTTAATCTAAGGTGTATGAAATGTCAGTCTGCTGGCTCTAGTTTAATTCAAAGTACAGCCACTGTTGGTAAAAGTTCCTTATGATTTATTAAACCTGCTTATCCTATGTGAGTATAATTCATCACATCTAGCCCAGGTAGCTTCATTTCTCCTTGGGACTGGGAGAAATGGCATTTAGAAGGCACACTGCCTATTTTAGAGTTTGGAAACTTACATTTCTCTTACTTGATAACATCCTTTGGCTTAAGCTCACAGGTGCTATCCTTGTATTTTGATGTCTGAATAATGGCCTTATCTACATGGGTTGCTTGGACTTGGAGAAAGGTAGTAGAAAGAAAGAGGTGTTTGGCAATTGTAAAAGTGAGATATCCTCTTTCTCAGCAGACAAACCCTGAATAATCAGTAGCTTGACACAGTTAAGGTTTATTTCTCATTTAGGTCTGATGTGAGCAAGACAGCTCTCTTCCATTGTGTAGTTCCTGGGGTGACAAACCATCCCTATCTGTGCAGGGTTGTCCCAGTATAAGCAGTAAAAGTTCCACATCCCAGAAAATCTCTCCCACAGGACAGAAAATGTCCTGATTTTTGGCAATAAGTATATAAGGTTAGGAGAAAAGTACAAAACCCCAAGTCTGCTCTGAAAAATTAGGACCCAAAGCAGCATCTTTACATCACTCTGAGCAATGAGACTGGAAGTGTGTTGTCCCCGTGATGTTACCAGTCCATCTTTGACTTTGCCTGTAGAGTAACTGCTATTCTTTGTGTCAAGCTAACTATAGTTTAATATTCATTCTTTAACAATGTGAAAATTATGACTTTTTTTTCAAGAGTTTAGATGATAAGAATAACAATTGCAATACGAACACCATATAACAAGACATCACCAAGAAAAGGTGGATTAGCAGGTAAATTATTAGCAAAAAGCATACTGCACAATATGCAGAAAAGGATTTGGGATTGGGCATGGTAGAGAAAAGGATATCAGAATGCATATGGAAATTCCATCTCCCAAGTCCAAGATGAGCCAGGCAAGTACGTCCACATCAATCAAAAGTATTTTTGTCTTTCAGGAGCCACCAACGCTCAAGTGAAAATAGTGGCCACTGAATTCGCTTGGCAAACCACACAAGCATACATATATCAACATACCATCCCCATAATTGTACTAGGACTGAACAAAGCTACAGTTTCTATTTCAGAGATTGCAACTAACATGTCCTTTAGGCAAACAACAAAATTTCAATACCAGATATATTGGCCCTTTGTCTGTAGAACTGATTTTATCATGCTTTCTGCAGTGTATCAAATGATGTGTTAAAATCACAACAGAAAAATGTTCCCCCAGCTCTAATGCAGTTTGCTTTATTTTATTTATTTATTCTGAGACAGGGTCTTACTCTATCACCAGACTGGAGTGCCATGGCACGATCTCTGCTCACCACAACCTCTACCTCCCGGGTTCAAGCAATTCTCCTGCCTCAGCCTCTGGAATAGCTAGGACTACAGGTGTGCACCACTACTTTCCAGTGACATTTTGTATTTTTAGTGGAGATGGGGTTTCGCCATGTTGGCCAGGCTGGTCTTGAACTCCTGACCTCAAATGATCCAGGCACCTCGGCATCCCAAAGTGCTGGGATTACAGACATGAGCCACCTTGCCTGGCCCTGCAGTTTGCTTTAAAAAATAGTTTCAAATTGTGTTCTTGGTTTTATTGAAGATTTTTTTAAACTTTTATTTTAGGTTCAGGGGTACATGTGCAGATTTGTTAATACAGGCAAACTTATGTCACAGGGGATTGGTTCACAAACCATTTTGTCACCCAGGTACGAAGCCTAGTACCTGACACTTATTTTTCCTCATCCTCTCCCTCCTCTCAACCTTCTCCCTCAAGTAGACCGTTTCTCTTGTTCCCCTCTTTGTGTCATTGGTTCTCATTATTTAGCTCCTACTTATAAATGAGAACATATGGTATTTGGTTTTCTGTTCCCCTGTTAATTTGCTAAGGGATTTGCTAAGGATAATGGCCTCCAGGTCCATCCATGTTCCTGCAAAGGACACCTTTTTTTACAGCTGCATAGTATTTCATGGTATACGTGTACACACTTTCTTTATCCAGTCTATCATTGATGGGCATTTAGGTTGATTCCATGTCTTTACTATTGTAAACAGTGCTGCAGTAAAAACATGTGTGTGTGTATCTTTATGGTGGTGTGATTTCTATTCCTTGGGTATATTCTCATTAATAGGATTGCTGTGTCAAATGGTAGTTCTGTTTTGAGCTCTTTGAGGAATCGCCACACTGCTTTCCACAATGGTTGAACTAATTTACACTTCTACCAACAATATATAAGTGTTCCCTTTTCTCTGCAACTTCGCGAGCGTCTGTTATTTTTTGACTTATTAATGAAAGCTATTCTGACTGGTGTGAGATAATATCTAACTGCAGTTTTAATTTGCATTCTTTAATAATTAGTGATACTGATCATTGTTTCATGTTTGTTAACTGCATGCATCTCTTCTTTTGAAAAGTGTCTGTTCATGTCCTTTGCCCACTTTTTATTGGGGTTGTTATTTCTTGTAAATTTGTTTAAGTTCCTTAGGGATGCTGGTTATTAGACCTTTGTCAAATGCATAGTTTGCCAAAATATTCTCCCATTCTGTAGGTTGTTTACACTGTTGATAGTTTCTTTAGCTGTGCAGAAGCTCTTTAGTTTGATTAGATTCCATTTGTCAATTTTTGCTTTTGTCACGATTGCTTTCAGCATCTTTGTTGTAAAATCTTTGCTAATTCATCTGTCCAGACTGGTATTTCCTAGGTTATCTTCCTGGGTTTTTATAGTTTTAGGTTTTACATTTAAGTCTTCAATTTATCTTGAGTTGATTTTTGTGTGTCGTTTAGAGAAGGGGTCCAGTTTCAATCTTCTGTATATGGCTGGCCAGTTATCCCAGCACCACTTACTGAAGAAAGTCCTTTCTCCACTGCTTGTTTCTATCAGCTTCGTTGAAGAGCAGATGGTTGTAGGTGTGTGGCATTATTTCTGGGCCCTCTCTTCTGTCCCATTGGTCTATGTGTCTGTTTCCACACCAGTACCATGCTATTTTGGTTACTGTATATCCCTGTAGTATAGTTTGAGTTTGTGCAATGTGAAGATTTTAATAAAGCCATAGAAATCATAAGAGAACAGATTTATTTTTGCATCTTGTCAAAATACCAACTAGATTTTACTCATTTATCTACAGATTCAGCCAGTGTGCAAATATAAATGTTGACAAATTTCACTCAGTCTGTAAATTCTTAGCAAAAAAAATAATAGTTATTATCTGCTAAAGTCTTGAACATTTTGTACATAATACTGCTAAAAAGAAATATTATTTGCTGACTGGGTGCAGTGGCTCACACCTGTAATCCCAGCACTTTGGGAGGCTGAGGCATGTGGATCATGAGGTCAGGAGATCGCGACCATCCTGGCTAAGACGGTGAAACCCCCTCTCTATTTAAACAAAAAAAAATACAAAACATTAGCTGGGCCTGGTGGCAGGGGCCTGTAGTCCCAGCTACTCAGGAGGCTGAGGCAGGAGAATGAGAATGGCATGAACCCGGGAGGCAGAGCTTGCAGTGAACCGAGATTGTGCCACTGCACTCCAGCATAGGCAACAGAGCGAGACTCTATATCAAAAAAAAAAAAAAAAAAAAAAAGAAAGAAAGAAAGAAAGAGAGAAAGAAAGAAATATTATTTACTATTATTTACTTACCTATAACATAGAGGCTTTAATCCTAAAAAATGTTTAGTCAATTTTTAGTTTCCTCAACATTTGCAGAAGTACTTTCTATGTTTTTGCTTTTCTTTCTTTTTTTTTTAACTTAATAAAAATGAAAGAAGATAGCCTTCTTACATATGTACCCAAAAAATTCCACAAAATGATATTAAGATGTCAGCCTGCCATAATATGTGTCCAAAGTGCGTGGCAAGGAGAACATCCTTCTCTAGTCTGTAAATACATTGAGAATGAGGATACAGAAAAGTATAACTTTGAAACAAGAACTTATGTGGGTTTTTCTAAAACTGTTTGATGATCTTTGAAGACGATATAAAGAGCTTAGAAAAGAATGGACTGATTCATTTGACTTTTTTTGTGTTATGTGTACAAGTTGTGACAGTAGTTTTTACAGGAAAGAAAATAAATTCCTTTTACTCAGAAAGACTGCTTCAGAACTCAAGAGCGTGTCACTAAAAAAGGGCAACCATGCTAAACAGTACTTTCTCCTTTTTTTGTCAGTAAAAATTCTGACTTACTTACACTCCAACTTTGATTTTATAGGTTGAAATTACCTCTATGACTTTACATCATTTTCTCTGAGAGAAGAAATTCAACTTACAGCACCATCCAATGTGCTACAAAGTGTTTAAAATGACATGAAATTAAAGATGTAAGTGACCAGTCCAAGGAGTTTACTGATGCAAATGATGTAATGGGCAAACAGCTGGTTTACCAAAAAAGACAAATGTGACACAAAGTGAATGGACATTTTTGGAAAACAGGAAAGGAATGCCTAAAAGGTTTAAAGCACATTGTTGCCAGTGAGGAAAACTGTGTATACCAGTCAAACACTTTTCCCTAGAGGATTTATAGCATGATGTCGACCCATTGGGCCAAGCATCATTTTAATGTGAATTTAGTAAGAGTGCATTGAATTACATTTCGTTTCAGAACCACATAGAAGAAAAGAAGGACTAGGTATTAGTCCCTTCTCACACTGCTATGAAGAAATACATGACACTGCGTAGTTTATAAAGAAAAGAGGTTTAACGGACTCACACTTCAGCATGGCTGGGGAGGCCTCAGGAAACTTACAATCATGGTGGAAGGCGAAGGGGAAGCAAGGACCTTCTTCACATAGTGGCAGGAGAGAGAAGAGTGAGCCAAGGAGGAACTTGCCAAACTTATAAAACCATCAGATCTTGTGAGAACTCACTCACTATTATTAGAACAGCACAGGGTTTTAAAACTGCCCCCACGATCCAATCACTTTCCACCAGGTTCCTCCCTCAAACACATGGGATTGTAATTCAAGATGAGATTTGGGTGGGGACACAAACCCTAACCATATTAGACTTCCTTAAGGCCACAGGCAGCTTCAAGAACCATCCCCCTGTTGTGGGCAGTAAGGCGTATCTTTCATCCCCACTGGCACAATGATCACATCTCCAAGTTCTTTTGTTTTCTATTTAATTTTAGGGCAGCATATCTGGCCTGATTTATCAACGATAGCCATTGTTTACTGCAGATTAATCAGAGGCAGGTGACGACCACAGAAGGTCATTCAGGGATCCTGAGGCCACAATTACAGTGATTTCAAGGGAGATTATGTAATTTAGCAGAAACTTCCATTGTTTTATTCCTTTGTCAAATGCATCTCACATGTTTGCTTGCAAAAACTCACAGATGGGGCAAGCTCTTTCTAGTTACTATTTCAAAATCACACAATGAAGGTCCCCGATCTACATTCCTCGGCATGATGGCCTTGACTCCTTTCTCTAACCCCAACTCCATGGCAACCTTTTCTTCTGGCCTTTGCAGCTGCAGCTTTTGAGGAGTCCTGCTTGGGATACTATTTTGGGTGCCCTCATTAGAGACAAGGTCAGTGCGACTATGTGTGCCCATTGCAGCTGCACAGAGGGGAGAGATCTAGGATACGAAAAACAAACTCAGGA
The DNA here is from genome assembly GCF_000951045.1 of Mandrillus leucophaeus. NCBI lineage: Eukaryota > Metazoa > Chordata > Mammalia > Primates > Cercopithecidae > Mandrillus > Mandrillus leucophaeus. The sequence goes on from NW_012103587.1 coordinate 4,992,692, forward strand.
TGTCATCTCTCTTACTTTTCGCTTCGCCAAGGCAGCTGAACCCTCCTGAGATATCATTTATCCATGATAAACTTGCGGTCCAGCTCAGGTGAAGAGTGGGGGGGAGAAAGTCAGCTCCAAGCCGCACCCTTTGTTAGGGGCAATTGTTTTGAGTGTGATTGTCTTTGGGACACATTCTGTCTGGCTCTCTCCCCCAGGCACATGGTAGGAATGCCCTTCCCAATCCTCTTGAAATTAAGGATAGTTGCATGACTTGCATCGGCCAAGGAAATGAGCACAAAAGTGTCCCATGCATTCTTTGCTATCTTTCCTCTTTCATTCTGCTGTGAATACCTGTGTTTTCCAACACAGCTGCTGCCATAGCCAGGGTCCTGGGGTGGGGCCAATGTGGCACAGAGAACTCAGGGCCTATACCCAGTGGGTACACAGCATAAAGGAGAAATCAGCCTTTGTGGTAAGGCTGTATGTCTCCGGGATTTTGGAGATAGAGAGTCACCAGAACATAACCCAAATTATTTTGACTACAGCAATGTAGTTGATAAAGGGTGTGAAATCTGAAGAATCCCAATGCCAGGTTTTAGAAACAACTTGTTAGACCAGAAGTCCTAAGACTACACTTTCTGTTGAACAAGGAGATGTCGTTCGTGTGGTGTGCACTCATAGAGGGAGCGATTGCAGTGCGGGCACATGGAGAGCAACCGACCAAGCACAGAAGCATCCAAGGTCACCAGGTGATCATTAACGTTTTCACATCATCTTCTCCACCACAGCAAATACTTGGACTTCCCTTTGTGAAACTCTCACACCCATTGCCACCTTTGAGACTTCCAGGACTGGGATATCTAGAGCCACTTTATCCATGAGAAAATGAAAAGAGAGGTTGAAGGACTGGACTACTGATTTTATGAATTGTGCTGGTTGTTTTCTTTGCTGCGCAGCAGCTTCTCAGTTTGATGTGGTCTCACTTGTTTATTTTTTTATGGTCTATGCTTTTCATGTTATGCTGCCTTTGTTTGGGGTCCAAAGGGAGGAAAAAAATCATTGCCAAGGCCAATATAAAGAGCTTTTTTCCCTACGTGTTCTCCTAGGCATTTTATGGTTTTAGAGTCTACATGTGCATCTTTAATTCATTTCTAGTTAATTTTTATATGGTGTAAGATGAGGATCGGATTTCATTTACTTGCATGGGCATAACCGATTTACTGCAAACGGTTTATTGAAGAGAGTTTCCTTTCTCCATTGCGTATTCTTGGCACACAATGATATTCCACTTCTCACCTGTTAGGATAGTTATTATCCAAAAGACAAGAGAGAGGTGCTGGAGAGGAGGTAGAGGAAAGGGACTCCGTCTGTGGTTGATGGGAATGGAAATTGGTACAGTCATTATGGAGAACAGTATGGAGGTGCCTCAAACAACTGAAATAACACTGCGATCTGAGAGTGTCTGTTAGAGCAACAAGGGAAAATTCACCAAAACTATGTGAAAAATCTAAGCATTTCCACAGGCAGCCTGTCGTGTCATTGATAAGAGAGGATATCTCACACAGAAACAATTTTAAGGGTTGTTATTAAAAATACGTTGGCACTATTTCAAACACAGTGGCACCTGGAACAAACACAGGTTCAGCTCCAGTGCAGAAGAGGGGAGGGTATCATTTAGCTGACATGATCATAACTGGAGCTCAGGAGGAGCTGAAATAAGATCCAGGCAGGGAAATCGTTGGATAGAATCTTCCTGGTGCTGAATTGGGGCAAGTCTGATTTTATATAAAGATGATTTTAGGACCTTGATAGAGAGAAGAGGGGGAAGCAGAGAGGAGAGGGGGAGAGAACACTGCCAAAAAGGAGGTACACCGCACAGGTATAGCCGATTAATGCAATTCCACCCCTCTCCCCATCAGGCGTGGCTTCAGCAATAGGATTGTTATGTAAGTTGATCTGAGCAGAAGTGTTTCCCCGGGAGTAGCACAGCCGTTATGAGAGGCAAAATTTTATTCTCCTATAGGTACAAGAAAAATACATTATAAAAAATGATTTCTTTTTTTTTCAGCCAGTTTGGATAAACGTTTCAGGTGTGTGCATTTAGAAGGGTATTAGCCAGAGTAGCCATCAGGGCAGAGCCCATGGTCATGCCCCACTTTGGAGGGGAAGGGGCATGTTTAGGCTGTTCTTGCACTGCTATAAAAAATACCTGAAAGGCTGAGTAATCTATACAGAAAAGATGTTTAACTGGCTCACAGTTCTGCAGGCTGTACAGGAAATCATGGTGCTGGCATCTGCTCAGCTTCTGGGGAGGCCTTGAGGGGCTTTTACTCATGGCAGAAGAAGAGAGAGCAGGTGTCTCTCATGGCAAGAATGGGAGCAAGAGTGTGAGGAGGCCACACACTTTTTAATGACCAGATAGTGAGAGAACGAACTCACTATTGTGAAGACAGCACCAAGTCATGAAGGATCTGCCCCCATAATCCAATCACCTCCTACCAGGCCTACCTCCAACACTGGGGACTACAATTCAACATGAGATTTGGAGGGGGCATCTAATCTATATCAGAGCATGAGAAAGGAGCAGACACTCAAGGGAGGGGGCACTTGTTTCTGGGGAGTCCACTTCTTTAGCAAATCAGTAGCTGGTGAAGCAGGAACTGATGGACACTTCCAGGCAAGTGCAGCCAGGAGACCATGCGGAGGCAGACACCACGTGGCCAGTGCTCCCCGTGACGTAGCAGAAGGGCCCTGGCGTGACCACGTGGTCTACCACCCTGGGGAAGAGACCGCATCAGAGCCAGATGCAGAGAGCTGAGCTGACTGTAGCAGAGCTGCCAAGCAGAGGAACCACTGTCCACCTACACCCTTCTCCACCCCCAGCCCACTGGGTCTGTGTGAATACACATGACCAGCTCACCCAAGTAGATTTTTTAGACCTGTTGGTAGCAACACACCAGCCCTGGCTAGTTATTTTCTCATTCACAGGTGAGTCAAACAATCGGGTGCACAAAAATCACATGTGTGCTTATGAAAAGATCCAGCACCATAAGAGAGTGGAGAGAAGTAAGCCTTAAGGGGCAGAAGAAAAGCACACTTTAGTAACATGTTAGTAAATGAAAAATATATGAATCTGAGACATCACCTACTTTGGGTCCACAAACAAGGCTCAGCTAGAGAGCAGAAACTAGAGAGTGATCACTCTTTCCACGGATGCAGCTATCCAGATACTCTAAATATTGCCTCTGGCTGTCATCTATTTTAGCAAATGAATGGTATTAGGTAGAGGAACCAGGGAAAAGCATGAAAGCTGGACACAGCAAACTGAGCAAACCTCCTTCTTTTCTCTGTTTCCCTCATGTATTAATTAGGCAGTGAGCAGAGATGCATGAAATCACTCAATCTGTCCAATCCAAAATGCCCACCTAACCCCTTGCTCCCCTTCTCTTTCTCCAGCAAACGTGCTTCCTCAAGGCCACGTCAACTCTATGCTCTGATTTTCCCAAATTCAGGGCATACTACTGACAGATTCAATGATTTTTTTTTTTTCCTTAGTGTAAGTACGTCCCCATGAAATATTTGGGATATACTTGTACTAAAAGTGTATTCATGGTTGATCTGAAATTCAGATCTCACTGCCCATCCTGTATGTTAGCTGGGAACTCTGGCAGGGAATGATGCATGTCGTGGGGCTTCTAGGGGAATCAATTGCTTGGAAGCAGACAGCTCGCAAATTAGAACGCCGGGAAAACACAAGGAGGGAGGAAATTAAATGGAAGACACCCAGAATGGCTGCAGTAACTATTCTTTAAAAACTTAATCAGGAGAAGATTCCCTGGGCGGAAAGTCTGGAGTCGAGAGGGCAATTATTTTTCCTCTTTAGAATTTTGCTTCTTGTTCCACAGAGGAAACAGGAAATACAATTTTTCTTTCAGGTGATTAAGGCCAAAGGAAAGTCTGTGCTAGAAGTCTTGTCTTACCATCTAATACCAGTAGCAAAGGAAGATTAACGTATTAATACTTTCATAAATATTTAAGACTATGCATCCAAACACCAATGTGGACCCCCACACAGACATCCTTGATTTCCAAGCCAACTCTTAGAGTTTCCCCAGGGAGATGTTTTATGTTCTTATCACTGGGAAAATTAAGCAAACATTTCAAATGAGCTGCAAAATCAGACCAAGATATAAATAATTCACAAGGAGATTAGCAGATTCCAGATATGGAATGTTTATCAGAATAACTGCTCTCTACACAGTTTTTCCTTTTTCTTTTTCTTCTCTCCAGCAGCTGCTGCAAAGCTCCATACAATCAAGAACCTTTCTTTTCCAGTTTGTTTGTTTTGCTTTGATTTGCTTTGTTTCATTTTGTTTTGAGATGGGGTCTTGCTCCATTGCCCAAGCTGGTGTGCAGTGGTGTGATCATGGCTCACCACAGCCCAGCCTGGTTTTAAACCCTAAAAATCTATCTTGGTCTGACTTCTTTGACCTACCTCCAAAGGAAGAAGGAGAGATAAGTTCAGGAAATCTAAGTGCAGACAATGTGGGTATTTCCTTTCCTGGGTAGATTGCAAGTAGAGCTGAAATGGACTTCGGTGACGTAATCCAGGGATAGAGGTGGCTGGGTCCTATGTGTGTCTTTGCAGATGAACCTGAGACAGCATGACAGAGCATCTTTTGTCCCAGCCTAGTCCATTGGGTTTTCTGGAAATCAGCATCTTGTGAGAATAGTAGAATAGTTTCGACGTTACTAAGAAAGATAGTAGGGTAGAAATAGAGGCCAAGAGATGCAAAGGCAACCCTCCAATAGGTGAAAAAGAAGACACAGAAGACATCTGCCTGGGAAGTGGGAAAGAAAAAAGAAACAGCAAACGTCCTCAGAGACAGATCAAGAATGGAAAGGAAGGAGCTTCCCCTCTCTCCCGCATCCCTTTTGCCCAGAACATCATGAGTCCCTGGGATTTAGATGAGATGAAGGGGGAAAACACACAGGAATCCCAGAATGCATAAGACAGCCTCAGTATCATCCACTATTCATTGACCCAAGGCCCACACTTGACAGCTTCCAAAGCCCAAAAGACTGAAGGACAGAAGTGGTGACCTCTCCTCAGGTAGTCCTTTCTTCTGTGAAAGACCAGGCCTTTCCTGGAGCCTGCCAACTGACTTCCTCTTATGCCTCACTGGAGGTCACATGCCCACTGCTATGCCAGTGGCAAAGGAAAAGGGGCCAAAGCAAATGACTTCATCCAATCAAAATTCATCGCCTACAGGCTGGGGCTACCTTCTTGGAGGTGAGGGCATTAATCCTAACACCTGACCAGAGACAAGAAGAAGCGGGGAAGACTTTCGGTTAGGTCACTGACAGTATCTGCAACTTGGGGCAAAATAGTAAGAACAAGGACTGTTGCATCCTCACCTCCAAAGAGAACCCAAGCAGGCATCAGCCCCGCCTCCCTACACCCTGGGAGCTTCTTATTTTCATATCACACATGAAACCAAGGAGACTGCAGGAGGGGTCACCCGAACAGTGGCAGAGGTGAGTTGGCCATGACATCCTTCACTCCTGACTCAGGTTCTTTCCATAACACTGTTTTCTCTCGGCCTATATAAATAGTATTTTCAAAGGGCATTGTCAAAGTTTTAAAAAATACGTTATTTTCACGTTTTTCTACCATAAAAATGCATAGAACATTGCATCACCTTCGCTATTTAGAAGAACTCCATTCAACTCCTTCTTTAAGAAATAACAGAAGCAAGCACGTAAAGCCAAGGCGAGACACCGTGCACTCTCCCAACAGTGGCACACACGCAACTCACCTCATCATTGCAACAACCTGTGATAAAAGCATCATTATCTCAACTTCAGTGATGAGAACTCTGGCTCAAAGAGATTAAATATCTTGCCCAACATCTCACAGCTGGTGAGAGTCAGAGCCAGGATCTAGCTCCAGAGAAATATATCATAAAAGACGTTACGTTTACTCTAGGAACAGAGTTTAGTGCCCAGTAGTATTAAGTGTGTGTATATGGATTTCAGAAAATTCACATACCTGGGACAAGGTAAGATAATAAAATCTAATAGGAAATAAGTTTACTCAAGCAAATAATTGGTAAAATAAAATTTTCAATATTATTTTAAAAATGAAATTAATACCACCCCTTTGTAAAATTATTCAGTACTCTCTATTAAAGTTAGCACCTACTGAAGCTAAACATATACATACTCTGTTACCCATCAGCCCCATCCCTTAATCTATTATCAACACAGTTTTGTGCATAATTTTGGCAAAATTCATGTACTAGAATGTTTGAGAAACCAGTATTTTAACACCCAGAAGCCAGAAACTACCCAAATTTCCAAATGGTAGTTTGTGGTATATGTGTATATATATATAAAATTATATATAGTATTATATACATATAGCTTATATAATTAAATAGACTATTCAACAGTGAGTGTGGGTAATCTAAAATTGCACATAAAAGCCAGGCACGGTGGCTCACACCTGTAATCCCAGCGCTTTGGGAGGCTGAGGCTGGTGGATCACTTGAGGTCAGGAGTTTGATACCAGCCTGGCCAATAGTAAAACCCTGTCTCTACTAAAAATATGAAAATCAGTCATACGTGGTGGTGGGTGCCTGTAATCCTGGCTACTTGGGAGGCCAAGGCAGGAGAATCACTTGAACCCAGGAGGCAGATGTTGCAGTAAGCTGAGATCTCACCATTGCACTCCAGTCTGAGTGACAGAGTGAGACTCCATCTCAAAAATAATGATAAAATAAAATTTCGTGTAAAAATATGAATGACATGAATAGATACAACGTGGAATGAACAAAGCCAGAACCACAAGAACGTATACTTCCTATATATACTGTATAAATCCATTTACATAAAGTACCAACAAGCAAAATGTATCCTTTTGCTGGGAGTTGCTGCCTATGGGCAGTCAGGTAGACCCTGAATGTATTCCGTCCCTTCAGCACAGTTTGAGTGACACAGGCGTGTTCAATTGTGAAGACTCACCAGGTGGGCGGTGATGATACAGGCATGCTTCTACATGTACATGGCACTTTAATTAGAATATTTTAGAGGGTTAAATGATTTGAACTTCTTCAATATTACCTGTGTTTAAATTTTGCGTATTTTATTTCTTTTTTGCCTTCCTGGCACATCTGTGATATCAAAAAAAGTCTATGTTGTATTTATTGTTAATGTTCTCCCTTAAAAAAGTAGTTTTCTTGCTGTGGTACATAAATTAACCTCTTGGCATTATGATTTTCCTTTTCATTAAATGAAACTGGCAGGGGAGAGTAAAAAGCAAGAACTTTACTGGAATGAAAGAAACTGAGATTAATTTTTTTTCCCTGTTCTCAAGCGCTCCTGGAGGACGGGTTGGATCAAGTCTTCCACTCTGGGAGGAACTCCAGCCTCCCTGCCTGCAGCTGAGAGCTGACTTTGGACCAGCGCATGTGCTGGAACCTCCTCCTCACGGAGGATACTTGAGTTGGCCACTGTTGGAGTTAGGAGCCTCTGGGATTATAACTTGTGCTAATCTGAAATCAAGGAGGCAGCTATGCATAAAGAGAGGCATCTGCCCAGGTGTCTGTCTAAGGATGTAGAGAAACAGGCCCAGGTACACACCTGGATGGGAAATGGGTACAGCCTTCATGAGAAAAATGGTCAAAACAGGTTAAAAGCCTTAAAGGCTGTGAAAATCTTCCACTCAGTAATCCTGTTTCCAAGAAATGATTCTATAAGATAACTGGACAAGTCTTTACTCCATATTAATTACATTTCCATTGAAATTATGTTTCAGTTTTGCTTGGGATAAATATGATTTTAACTTAACTATCATTTGACTAAGTAAGATACAAGTTAAAGCAACTTAACATAGTTGTTGTAAATTATTGCAAAAATGAGAGTGTTTTGAACCCTATAATTTTCTGGCTGGCAGGTGAAGCAAAAGTCATTTTCTGATGGAATTGTGGAGATGAGATTTCTAAGAAATATGTTCATGTTCGTCCTGGAATTCAGAGGCCAGTCTGGATTTATTGTATCGTCCAGCAACCAATTTTTCCCCAATAGATCACATGGAGAAATATGTCTTGATTCTCCTCTTGCAACTGACACTCAATATTTTAGTTTATTTTAACCACAAAAGAAATAGAGATTTTTCACAGTTTATTGTGCTGCACACTCCCTAATGGACGTTCTTTGAAACAAATATATGTTTTTCTTTGCTAGAATGAGCATAATTACATCAGTGGATGGATCACATTTACCAACAGCTCTTTTTGGAAATCTTGAGACATCTGTTGTAGCTGCTTGAGGCTTTAGTGAATGCAAGCTGGAGCTATTAAATTAAGGCTCTGAGAGTCCCTTTCTCTGGCCAGTGGAGCACTCAAGGGTCATCCATTAGCTTTGGAATTTGTTCCTGTCATCCTGGTCTCCAAGGTCATTTTTTTTTGTCTGAAAGCTGGAACCTCATCAAAAGGCACCTGGATGGAGACCTTGTAGGCTGAGGGCTTGCTGGTCAGCAACACTGTCAGCAGGGTTGGTGAAAAATAAATTAATTTATCACACCTGCAGTTCTGACCTCCAGAGTCAAAGGCAAAGAAAAAACATTGAACATCATGATCATTCATTAAGGTGTTGAGTTTTATGGCCAGAGCTCAATGTTTCCCCCTCTCCACCACCAGCCATTAGGGAGAATTAGCAGACAATTATATAACCATCTTACCTAATTTGAGGTTTCTATTCAAAGAGTGTTTTAAAATGCAGTTTTTATTGTGATTCAGGGAGAGTGAGACCAACAGATCACCTACCATGAAACACATGGATTGTGACAGTTCCCAAGAGGTAGGGCATGCAGCACGGGGGCAACGTCGAAGCACTGGGCTATGTTAAAAGGCAGAAGGAGTAAGGGGATGGTGCGGGTAAGAGCTTTCACTGTGGTTTATATGGCAAATAACAGTGGAGGCAGGGTAAACAGGAATAGGATCGATTAGTTGGAATAATTTCAGCCAGCCCTTTGGTGTAGGTGTATTCTCTAGTTTTCTAGTACCTGGCCCTGGGGTAATTAGGGCAGGTATATTGGATCCCTGAGTATAAAATACTCACCAAGAAGGTTGTTGGGTCTAGGCTCCAGATTGGTATTTTATATATGAAAGGAGTGCAGTCTTTTGCTATCTCTAGGAATTACCTAATCCTGCGAGGGGCAGTCATTCCCTTGTCAGCAAGATTCCAGACATCAAAGCATTTGTTTTTGGATTCTTGGTCATGAAATCCTAATTTTCAGCAAACACAAATTTCATTTTACCTTTTTTAAGTTTTTAATTTTTCGTTTTGGATTTTTTTGAAACAGAGTCTGGCTCTGTCACCCAGGCTGGAGTGCAGTGGTGCGATGACGGCTCACTGCAACCTCTGCCTCCCAGGCTCAAGCAATCCTCCTGCCTCAGCCTCCTGAGTAGCTTGGACTATAAGTGCATGCCACCACACTTGGCTAATTTTCGTACTTTTTGTAGAGACAGGGTTTTGCCACATTGCCCAGGCTGGTCTCAAACTCCTATACTCAAGCAATCTACCTCCCTTGACCTCCCAAAGTGCTGGGATTACAGGTGTGAGCGAATGTGCCCATCCCAAATATCAATTTTAAAAATGTGCACTTAATACAAGGGTCATCTCACCTGTGTGGCCAGGGAGTCAGAGGTGATGATTCCCTTCTTGTCCTGCAGCATCCCATTCCACAATTGTGTGAGACGAGCTGATATTTCCACACTCTTGAAATTCAGGGTGCAGAGGTATGTGGGATCAAAAAATGTGACCCTATTAAAAGCATCTGGACTTCCTTACCTGCTAAACTGGCCTATTCTATTATCTGAAGAGTGAAAAATAACTATTTTGTACATATTAAATATTCAATCTTGATCTGGTAGCAGAACCAACAAATGTGTTGTTTTTCTTAATCCTGTAGGTTTATTGGTTGCATTAAAAAAAAGTCTAATGAAATTAGGAACACAAATTCCTAGACCATTTCAGGGCAAGAATTCAGTGAACTTCTTAAAAACATATAGGAACTAGAAAATTACCAACAACAAAAAAAAGTACAGGACCAGACCGATTCACACCAGAATTCTGCCAGACATTCAAAGAAGAATTGGTAGCAATCTTTTTGACACTATTCCACAAGAAAGGAAAGAGGAAACCCTCTCTAATTCATTCTATGAAGCCAGCGTCACCCTAATACCAAAACCAGGTAAGGATATAATCAAAAAAGAAAACTACAGACTGATATCCCTGATGAACATAGATGCTAAAATCCTTAACACAGTACCAGCTAACCAAAAAGATAATCCACCATGATCAAATGGTTTCCATACTGGGGATTCAGGGATGAGTTAACATACACAAGTCAATAAAGGTGCTACACCACATAAATGGAATTAAAAACAAAAATCACATGATCATGGTAATAGATGCAAAAAAGCAAAAGCCAGGATCCCTTTATGATTAAGACTCTCAGCAAAATCGGCATACAAGGGACATACCTCAATGTAACAAAAACCATCTATGACAAACCCACAGCCAACATAATACAGAATGGGGAAAAGTTGAAAGTATCCCCTCTGAGAACTGGAACAAGACAAGGGTGTCCACTGTCACCACTCCTCTTCAGCATAGTACTGGAAGTCCTAGACATAGCAATCAGACAAGAGAAAGAAATAAAGGGCATCCAAATTGGTAAAAAGGAAGTCAAACTGTCACTATTTGTTGACAATATGATCATTTACCTCAAAAACCCTGAAGACTCCTCCAGAAAGCCCCTAGAACTAATGAAAGAATTCAGCAAATTTCTAGATACAAGATTAATGTACACAAATAAGTGCCTCTTCTATACTGCACCAACAATGACCAAGAGGAGAACCAAATCAAGAACTCAACCCCTTTTACAATAGCTGCAAAAAAAAAAAAAAACAAAAAAAAACAGTACTTAGGTATATACGTAACAAAGGAAAGACCTGTACAAGGAAAACTACAAAACACTGCTGAAAGAAATCATAGATGACACAAACAAATGGAAACACATCCCACGCTCATGAATAGGTAGAATCAATATTGTGAAAATGATCATACTGCCAAAAGCAATCTACAAATTCAATGCAATCCCCACCAAAATACTACCATCATTCTTCACAGAATTAGAAAAAAATTCTAAAATTCATATAGAACCAAGGAAGAGCCCGCATAGTCAAAGCAAGACTAAGCAAAAATAACAAATCTGATACAAAAAGAACAAATCTGGAGGCCTCAAATTACCTGATTTCAAACTATACTATAAGGCCATAGTCACCAAAACAACATGGTACTGGTATAAAAATAGACACGTAGACCAACAGAAGAGAATAGAGAACCCAGAAATAAACCCAAATATTTACAACCAACTGATCTTTGAAAAGGCAAACAAACACATAAAGTGGGGAAAGGACACCCTTTTCAATAAATGGTGCTGGGATAATTGGCTAGCCACATGTAGGAGAATGAAATCGGACCCTAATTTCTCACCTTATACAAAAGTCAACTCAAAATGGATTAAGGACTTAAATCTAAGACCTGAAATTATAAAAATTCTAGAAGAAAACATTGAGAAATCCTTCTAGATATTGGCTTAGGTACGGATTTCATGACCAAGAACCCAAAAGCAAATGCAATATAAACAAAGTTAAATAGCTGAGACTTAATTAAACTAAAGAGCTTTTGCACGGCAAAAGGAACAGTCAGCAGAGTAAGCAGACAACCCACAGAGTGGGAGAAAATCTTCGCAATCTATACATCTGACAAAGGAATAATATCCAGAATCTACAAGGAAATCAAACAAATCAGTAAGAAAAAACAAACAATCCCATCAAAAAATGGGTGAAGGACATGAATAGACAATTCTCAAAAGAAGATATACAGATGGTCAACAAACATATGAAAAAATGCTCAACATCATTAATGATCAGGGAAATGCAAATCAAAACCACAATGCGATACCACCCTACTCCTGCAAGAACGGCCATAATAAAAAAATCAAAAAACAGTACATGTTGGCATGGATGTGGTGATCAGGGAACACTTCTACACTGCTGGTCGGACTGTAAACTAGTATCGCCACTATGGAAAACAGTGTGGAGATTCCTTAATGAACTAAAAGCAGATCTACCATTTGATCCAGCAATCCTGCTACTGGGTATCTATCCAGAGGAAAATAAGTCATTATGCGAAAAAGATGCTTGCACACGCATGTTAGTAGCAGCACAATTCACAATTGCAAAATCATGGAATGAACCCAAATGCCCATCAATCAATGAGTGGATAAAGAAACTTATCCATAAGGAAAATCAGTGCGTTTTAAGCCACCAAGTTTGGAATGATTTTTGACATAGTAATAATGCTAAAATAAAAGGTTTGTAATATATAGGAATCCTATTAATGTTTGTGCTATTATTTTTTTCTGGTTAACCTCAACCATCCCCTCTCCCCAAACCTAAGATAGAAAAACTAAAAGGTGAAAAGAAATCTGATTCTTAGCAATAAATGAATTTTGCATAAAATCTATTACCATGTGAAATAATATTTCTTTAACAATAATATATTGAGAGGCAGAAGTTTCTATTTCTGCTAATTTGCATATGCATAGATATATCTATACCTATATATCTATATCAATACCTGTATACAGATCTATATTGATAGATGAATACATAATTATTTTCTTACTTCAGTTTTGCCCTTTTGTTCTATAATCAGGATAAAATAGTGATAACTTTTAAATGATTGAATTAAAGTATGTTCCTGTATTTAATAGTAGTTTAACAACTTAGGTAGCATAAATATATTTTCTTATAACAATAAGCATCAATAGGAAGGTAGACACACAAATCTCTAACTCTGAATTTTATAGTATGTAAGCCCATGATTTTTCTGTCCAGATAGAATAAAATTTAGAATGAACATCTTCCTTTCACCAAAGCACGGCACATCTGCATCTTTTAAAACAGGTAGTTCTCTAAGTTCTTTGTAAACACTCACTGAGAGTATTCAGATCACCCAGGAATCCATCTAAGAACCAACAGCAGGGCTAGAAGCACTGGATGTTCCAGTCACTGTTCTGAGAACCTCTCATTTGCATGCCTACTAACAGTGACCTTGTATTTTCATTTTTCAACTAGTTTTGACTATTTTTATTATTTATTTATTTATTTATTTTTATTTACTAATTTTTTGAGACAGAGTCTCGCTCTGTCACCCAGGCTGGAGTGCAATGGCACAATCTAGGCTCATTGTAACCTCCATCTCCCGGGTTCAAACAATTCTCCCACCTCAGCCTCCTGAGTAGCTGGGATTACAGGCATGTGCCACCACACCCAGCTAATATTTGTATTTTTGTAGAGATGGAGTTTTACCACGTTGGCCAAGCTGGTCTTGAACTCATAATCTCACGTGATCTGCCCGCCTCGGCCTCCCAAAGTGCTGGGATTACAGGCATGGGCCACTGCGCCTGGCCTGATTTTTAAGAATAAAGGCTATGATCATTACTGAGACTGTCCCTTCCAAATAGCATTGCCATTGTGCTTTACTTAATGTAAAAAATAGAAATAAAATTCAAGTGGATAGAGATTTTGGATTTTGAGTTACTCAAGTCAAGATTCCATGGGCCAACTGCAGTGGCTCTGTGGGTCTAGGTTAAAAAAACATAAAACAAAAACTAAAAGACTCCAAAGTTCTTCAGCTTTTCCAATTGCTCAGGTCACTCGTGGTCACTAATGCTCACCAAGGTGTCCTTTCTGATTCACCATTCTTTCTAAGGTTCAACAAAGATCCTTGTGTTATTTGCAGGATCTCTGTCTCTCAATCTTTTGCTTTCTTGTTCAAGACAGCAAATTTACCCATGTTTCCTGCAACCTGCTGTTCACCAAATTCAAAGCCTATCTTCATACTACTACCATATCCATTATCTGAAATGATTCCTGAACTCATTTTCCAATTAGCTCTAGCAATTAAGTCTCAAGGTCTCTGAGAGCAGAGATCTATAGACCCAAAAGAAATATTTCTGAGTGAATATTTTTGCAATGAGATTAGGAGGAAAAAAGACTTAAATATAAAAACTTTTAGGCCCATACTTGAAAATACCAACAATCTCCTTATAAGATTTTCAGCTATCTGAAATAGTAATAGTATGCATTTTTTTTACTTCTTGTAATGCTTTCTTTCTTTTTAACTTTTAAATTCAGGGGAACATGTGCAGGATGGGCAAGTTGCTACATAGGTAAATGTATGGTATACAGATTATTTCATCACCCAGGTATTAAGCCTCGTATCCATTAGTTACTTTTCCTGATCCTCTCCTTCCATCCTCCTCCCTCTGGTAGGCCCCAGTGTGTGCTGTTCACCTCTATGTGCCCATGGGTTCTCATCATTTAGTTCCCACTTGTAAAAGGGAGCATGTGGTTTTTGGTTTTCTGTTCCTGAGTTAGTTTGTTACGGATAATGGCCTCCAGCTCTCTCTATGTCCCTGCAAAGAACATAATCTCATTCTTCTTTATGGCTACATAGTATTCCACAGTGTATATGTACCACATTTTCTTCATGCAGTTCTATTATTGATGGGCATTTAGGTTGATTCCATGTCTTTGCTATTGTGAATAGTGCTGCAATTAACATACACGTGCATGTATCTTTATAATAGAATGATTGATATTCCTTTGGGTATATACTCAGTAATGGGATTGCTGGGTTTAATGGTAGTTCTGCCTTTAGCTCTTTGAGGAATCACCACACTGTCTTCCACAATGGTTGAACTAATGTATACTCCCACCAACAGTGTAAAAGCATTTCTTTTTCTCCACAACCTTGTCAGCATCTGTTATTTTTTGAATTTTTAATTGTAATAATTCTGAATGGTGTGAGATGGTATCTCATTTGCATTTCTCTAATGACTAGTGATGTTGAGCTTTTTTTCATGATTTTTGGCCCCATGTATGTCTTTTGAGAAGTGTCTTTTTATGCCCTTTGCCACTTTTTAGCAGGTTTGTTTGTTTTCTTCTTGTACATTTGTTTAAGTTCCTTATAGATGCTGGATATTAGACCTTTGTGAGATGCATGGATTGCAGAAATTTTCCTCCCATTTTGTAGGCTGTCTGTTTACTCTGTTGATAGTTTCTTTTGCTGTGTAGAAGCTCTTCAGTTCAATTAGATTCCATTTGTCAATTTTATTTTAAATTCTAAGGCACACTGGCGTTCCTTCAGGGCTACACAAAATTATTTGTTCTCGTCTTGCAATTATCTGATTTATCAACTTTTTCGCTGGATGCCCAGAATTACTGTGGACCATAGCAAATATGCAAAGTCATTAAATTCCTGATTTCTTCCTGATACCGCATTATGGTGTCTCCTTGCTGATGCAGAGTAACAGTTTGCTCAGTCCAAGATTCTACTGCACTGACATAATCTCATCATCTTTCAAGGGGACATTTAGCTTCAACAGTATTTCTCGACTGTGTAACTCATTTCCTCATCAGCAGTAGCCATTGAGTCTCCAAGTCTCTGTTAGCCGAGATTTGTAGCCCCGCAAAAAAAAAAAAAAAAAAAATGGTTTTATGTGTCTTGACATTTCCCCAATGAGAAAAGAAAAACCTAAATGTGTAAATTTTTAGGCACATAGTTACATTTACTCGTTTAGTTAAACCTATTCTATCACTGTATTATATACAGTTAGAAGTGTTGCTTTTACTCATTGTCATATTTCCTAAAGCAATTTACTTAAACACATGGTATGTATATCATATGTATATTTGACATCAATATACTTTTCACTCTTGAAACACCTATCTAATGCAGTTTTCCAGAGCACATTTGTCAAGTTGCTTGAGAGAGAACACAAGCTATATTTATTTATGTTTTATGTTTTGCCTGGAAATTTTATCTCAGACCACCAGTGTCTATTTGCTTAACATTAGGATATTTATTTTTTTCCTTGTCAAGTGAGTACACATAATCACAACAAAATAACTTCAATATTGTTTTATTAGAGAGTTCTTTGGATGCCTTGTAATGTTTAATGCTCACAGTTTTAAATTCGTAGCCCTAAAAATAGCTGCTAAATCTTTGTTAAATATTGTTATTGCTATAATTTTTTTCTCTTCCTTCTCCTCCTCTTCATCTTGGCCTTTTCATTTTCTTATTTTCTTCTCAATCATTGTCTTTTTTTCTCTTCCATCCTCTTTCTTTCCTATTTCCTCTTAATAAATGGTGTTGGGTGGTTCTGGGTCAAAGAATCTTCTGAGGTTGCCGTTAAGATGTCAGCCAGGGCTGTAGTCCTCTCAAAATCACCTAAAACTGGCTCATGTGATAGTTGCAGACTTGAGGCATTTGTCATCTCAACCCCTCAAGAGAGCTACCTTGTGACAGCTGCCTTCCTCCAGAAAAAATAAGAAGTGACACCCCCAATGAAAGCCACAGGCTTTTTGGTCTTTTTTTTTTTTTTTTATAACCTAATCTCAGAGCAGATACCTCTGAGATTTGGCCTGTTCTGTTCATTGGAAGAGAGTTCTTCAATTCAGTTCACACTAAAGGAAAAGGGATTCCACAGGGAGTGGACACCCCGAGACAGGGGTCAGTGATCACCATCTTACAGGCTGCCACGGTCGCCACCTGTAAACCTAGGGAAACTTGGGAGAGCAGCAAGCCAAAATAACCAAGTATTTGCATCAAAAACCAAAAAGTAATCCCTTGAAGTAATTTCAGTAGTTGAAGCTAGAAACAGATAAAGGCACATACAGTGGTGACTAAGTAAACCTTTCATTTCTACCAAAATGATGAATCAACTCAAAGAATATCCTTATATATTTGTTAGAGTTGTAAGAATGTCACAGAGGTGTTTAAAATACCAAAATGTTCTCCATTACCAAAGTTATATGACTGAAATTAGGTTACCTGTAGATTTTTTGTTGTTTGTTTTAGTTTTTCTAGTAAATTTTGTTATTGTGAATGTTGCTGTCAGCTGTATTTTGACCAATATCTTAGGGTGTTGTGGTAGAGGTAGTACTGACTGTTTCTGGGATATGTTTCTGCTCTCAGTATAATACTGAGCCAACAGGGAAGACCTGCATGTCCTGTGGTGCCTGATCCATCGTGGAAGGTAAGATTGTAGATAGCTTCTGTCTCTCTTTTTTACGCTAACTAATAATCTGAGTTATAATAGTCCAATGAGAACACAAGAGCTCTTAGTACATCACGAATCGGCTTGATTTTCTTGAGTTCCCGCAGCTTGTTGTCCTGTGGTTAGTCCCACCCTAGAAATCCCAGGCCAGCTCCCACACTCTGAGTCAGACTCCATTCCAGGCAGACGAAAGCAGCCGATGTTGGAGAACAAGGCAAGCCAGGTCTTGTGAAGTCAAATGCAGAGAGGTAAGAGGTGGAGAGAAAGACGTAGCACCTTAGCACAATAGGCATGCGGCTAGCCAGCCTGTACTCCACTGGTTTCCAGGCTCCGAGACCAGGCAGGACATGTAACACCAGCCATTCCTCTTCCCAACCCTGTGTTCAACTCCCAAGTGCCTGCAGTCACAGAGCAAGGAGCAACGGCTTGTGAGGTTCCATTCCCACACACCGTTCTGTGAGTTAGAAAGAGAAGGCCAGGCATGGTGGCTCACGCCTGTTATCCCAGCACTTTGGGAGGCTGAGGTGGGCGGATCACGAGGTCAAGAAATGGAGACCATCCTGGCCACCATGGAGAAACCCTGTCTTTACTAAAAATACAAAACATTAGCTGGGTGTGGTGGTACACACCTGTAGTCCCAGCTACTCGGGAGGCTGAGACAGGAGAATCACTTGAACCTGGGAAGTGGAAGTTGCAGTGAGCCGAGATTGTGCCACTGCATTCCAGCCTGGTGACAGAGCGAGACTCCATCAAAAAAAAGAAAAGAAAAAAAAAAAAAGAAAAAGAAGGAGAAAGAGCAAGGTGAGGAGACAATGCATTGATATCCTCATGGGAGGGGCAAGAGAAGTTTACATGAGACCTTCTGTCCTCTGGAATGATGTAACAATGACCTTTGGTGTTTTTTGCTCAGTCAGTGCCAATTTCCCTGAACCAAAGTGTTTGAAAGAGGCCCATAAAGGCTTTTTACTTCTAAAATAGCTTGTCAAAGAATAGACTTTGATGGAGGAATCAGTGATATGTCCAAGCTTAAGATGATGCAAATGTAATCATCTGAATTGAATCAGAGTCATCACCAAAGGAAAGTGGCTCATTTTGTGGTCAGTATCATATTTCCAATAATATCAGTTAGGTTTTACCCATCTTCACTGGAAACAGCACACAATAACAGATAGTCTATAGGAGGTTGTCCTGCAGTGACCTTGATGGCAGGGGAGTTTTAAAGGCTGAGAATAATTGTCCAAAGCAGCACAAAGATTTGGAGGAGACCTGGCGAATGAGCCCAAGTCTCAAGAATCCTAGAATACTCAAATCACTTATCTCTGCTGCAAGCAAATGTAACCAGATTGCTGCAGTGGTTCAACTATGATTTTCCAGAGTCTTAGCATCCTGGCTGCTACAAGCAAAGTGAGGACATACCAGGGGAGGTGAGGAGGAGGCTTCATTCCGTATCGTTTTTATATAACTCAATCCTTGGGTTCTCTTGATATACACCAAGCATATTTTAAACTTTCCCTGGCTTACTTTCCAATTAAAGTCATTGTTAGTTTTAGAGTAATCTCATTTGAAAATCAAAGATCTAGAGTCATCACCCACTATTCTGGGCCATTCATTGGTAAAAATCTAACCCTTTTTAAACAAATTTATCATAAATTCTTCATGATGTTGGTTGTACTAAATAAAATTCACTATGAGTAAAATCTCCTGAACTTTCTCTGTAGGTGCTTCCTTCATTCACTCACTAATTCATCCATCCATCTATCCAATCCATCCATCTATACTTACACAATCCATCCATCCATCCATCCATCATCCATCCATCCACCCACTCATTCAATCATTATTCCATTCACCTATCCACTCATCCATCCACATGTCTACCCATCTACCCATCCATCCACCTACCCACCTATCCATCCATCCTTCCACCCATGCATCTATCCACCCATCCATCCACGCACCCACCCATCCACCCACCCATCCACCTACCTACCTATTTATCCATCCATCCATCCATCCACCCATCCATCCACCCTTTCATTTATTCATTCACAAGCACCTACCATGTGCCAGGCTTTGTTCTAAGACCTGGGGATCCATGGTGAATGTGATTCACTTTCCTGCCCTCATCATGGTCACATACAATGAAGGATTCAGACAGTGTGCAAGAAAACAAACAAACACGATTTTTGGTTATGATAAAATGCTATGAAGATAATAAATGGGTGATTTAATGGAGGGAGACTGGAATGGGAGTGACAGAGCTACCTGAGACAAGTCAGGGAGGGCTCCCCAGATGAAGACCAGGGGGTGCTGTTCTCTAAGGAGGGAAGGTGCAAAGCAGACAGGCCAAGAGCAGGAGCTGCAGGCACAGGACCGAGTAAGGGAAAGTCCTAAGGCAAGAATAAGCTTAGCTAATTTCAGAAACAAAATGGGCATAGGTAGATGGTATGTGTATTTGCTGCCTGAACACATTTCAAAAAGTTTATAGGTCAGGTTTGAAGCATTTAAATTCAAAAATAATCAATGAATATACACAGCATTTGAAGGTGATTTTGTGTGTGTTATTTTTATTTCTAGTAAGTTTTACCTGATCAATGTAAGGAATGCATGAAGATTCACTGATGCCATAGGAAGATCAATTTATATCACAAAAGCAGTTAGGCATTTCTACATCTGTTATTCTGCCAGGAATTCCCCCAAGTACAACTTTTGCTTGACAGTCTTTCCTGAAACCATCTGAAATCATGAGTCAGTATGCACCAGCTGTATTTAAGACCAAAGGCTTAATGTATCCACATCTGGGGTAGGAGTCAGATGTAAAGGAAGCCCAACATTGCCTTGGAAGTTGTATAGGGTAAGTAGATGCTAACATTCACTTTCTTGCCTCAGTGGCTGTGGTTCTCACCTCTACTACTGTAACTAGAAGCTTAATATTCACTTTCATTCTTTGAAAAGGTGATAGTGTTTCTTCCCATCCAATAATGGAACTTTCCACTAGGTTGGTAACACAATTCAATTTTTAAGCCAAGCTAAGTCTGGTTTTGTCTTAACAATTGGGTTATTTAGCTTGACTCCTATAGAAAACCAAGCTCTTTCATGATGGGATGTGCAGCTGTGAATAGTACAACGTGGATGAATGTAATTATGGGATTTGTTAAGTTTGGTGAAAAGAAAGTGGGTTGGAAGGCTGCCATGTTTATCTATGGAAAGAAAAAAATGAAACATGTACAAATGATATATTAGAGGTTTAAAAAAGGCTCAGACATGCAAGGAAATTTGAACATTGACTAGATATTTGATGATATTTATATTTTTAATTCCTGTGAATGATTATAGTATTACAGTCATATTTTAAGAGTCCTCATTTTTTTAACATGCATGAAAAAATTACATTCTATGAAAAATACCTCTCAGTGGGGCTTTTTTAACCTTTGTAAAGTCTTCTGATCATGTTTTGTTTCCAAATTTTGTTCTGTTTGTATTGTTTGTTGTTGTCATTGTTGGTAATACACCGACCTAACCACCATGATATTTGGAATTCAACTCAGAATTTCCACAATCATAGAGAGAGGTCGTATTCATAATGCTTTATTCCTAAACTATTGAAAATTTCTCCTTCAAGAATTTGCTAGTATTTTGACATTTAGCCAAGAGTTTTCTTCTGAATCTACAGCAATGGACTCTTTTCATGTCTAGATTTGAATCCCGTGTACAAGAGAAGCTTCCAAATGTGTTGTTTGGCCACAATGAAGAATCCTTATTGAAAGATCCCTTGAATGGCATAATTGAATAGACGTAATTGCAAAGCTCTGTGCCATGTAAAATTGTAAATAGCACTGACAAAATAATTTATGCTCATTTATGATACAGTAGCACATTATGGCTCCAATTTTCATTTCCTTCATTAGCTAAGCTCATTTGTTTCTCTGGTAGACATTCCTTTTGTCTTATCTACAGTCCTTTTCCCAGAGAAATACTTGTGCATGTAGATGAGAAGAACTGAGCATAAGAGGGTGCTGATGACAGGGGATATAGGCACCGTATAACCTAAGCAGACATTGACACCACATCAAAAGAGGGACAGGTACTGTAGAACAATGACAGGTAAATATTGACTTAGAATAGTGCCTATTGCTGCTTTGGTTTCAGGAATGTCTTATAATGAATGAATGAAGTGGGTCACCACTACAATTACAGCAATAATGATAATGAGTTCAATAATAACATGAAAGAACAAGAAGCTTGCAATCAAGTCCCATATTCCTTGTGGGTGTGTTTAAGGAAACGTCATGTCATAGATTTGTTTTACTTTAATCACTTCCCTTATCATCTAGTTTATTACTTCTCTCCACCTTGTGTCAGGTTAGAAACCATCACTTCCCTCTGTCGCCCATCCTTAGCTGCAATATTCCTTCTTTATGTTGAGCAGCGGGAGATCTCTTTTCTTTCCACTTGTTCCAGCTGGAGACCATGGCATAGAAGCCTCTCACTTTCTGGGATTGTTGGAATAAAACTGAACCCCTTCCCCACTTTACTTGTTCAACCCAGAGGGAGGTTGAAGAACTGTGGAGCTGGCAGGATGCTTGCAGTATTTATTCTCCTTTTTCTAACTAGCAAGGTTAATATGTGAACATTGTGGTCATGTGTGACTTACTTGTAAGGTTCCTGGATTCTCTGTGTTTGGCCAGGTGAGAGGTGGCCCTGGTCCTCTATACCAGTGGGTCCAAAGAAAATTTGTACTTATTGAGTACAATGTAAAGGATAATTTTACTAAAGGCCCAACCATGTCTACTAAACCAGCAATAGGAGTAATAAAATTGCTCTGTTTGTCGTATTTTAATATAAATATGCCTCTACTTTTGTTTCAGTAGGTTCCAAACTCAGAGAGGAATGAGGTAGGGTTAACTGTTGCCCTCCTAAAACCCAAAAATGAACAGTAACATTATATTAAAAGGGTGGGCTGTTGGCTAAATACGGTTTTTTAAAGTATATTAAGACAGAGAACCTCATTAAGGTGTGTAGTGTCATGTTAATGGCACAGACATGTTTTGTTCATCCTCACATTTAAAACATGCAGTATTTAGTTGGTGGGGCTCAATGTTTTGTCTGAAAATTTTATCAGTTAAGAATACTGTTCATTTGAATTACAGGCTAAAATATAGCTACTTAGATGAGAGAGAAGTTTGTTTCTCTCTCATGAAAACATCTTAAGAAAGGGGTCTGAGGCTGGAATAGTGGTTTGGACCTAAAGGTCATCAGGAACCCGGGCTTCTTCCAGATTGTTGCTCTGCTCTTGATCTCCATTCGTCTTCATCTCGTTAGCAAGGTGGCAGCATCAGCTGCAGACACCATGTCTACATTAAAGCATATAGGAGAAGACAAATAAAAAACCTAGGTTGCCGTCCATAGGAGGAGCATGTCCTTGCTATGCTTTGGGAGTTGTCATATGACACTTCTGCTTTCATCTAGAATTTAGTTAGTTACCTGACATTCCCTTGACCCAAGGTGTGCTGGGTAATGTACACTTTATTCTGGACAGCTACCTATGAAGTCAAAAAACACAAATTCTATTCTTATGGGGGAAATGCATAGGGAGAAAACGAGTAGTCTCTTCCATAGGAAATACAGTTGCCTTTAAATGGTGAAGACTAACATTTAATATACCTGCAATTCTGAGCTCAGGTCAAGGTGTGCCATGTAGTCTGTGGCAGTGTAGGTGCATGACGGCACATTTTCAACATCTCAGCCAACTGTATGTTTGTTCAGATGGTAACAAAGACATTGAATAGAAGCAAATGCACTTGAACTTCAGTGGCAAAACTTCTAAGTACCCTGCAGAGCCTCAGTTTCCTTCTTTCTAAAACTGGCATAATATTATGTAACATTGTGATTATAATATTTGCCATGCCTACTTTCAAAGGTGTTATAAGAATCAAATGGCCAGGCTTAGTGGCTCATTCGTATAATCCCAGCACTTTGGGAGGCTAAGGTGGGTGGACCATCTGAGGTCAGGAGTTCGAAACCAGCCTGGCCAATATGATAAAACCCCATCTCTACTAAAAATACAAAAATTAGCCAGGTGTGGTGGTGGGCACCTGTAATCCCAGCTACTCAGGAGGCTGAGACAAGAGAATCGCTTAAACCTGGTATGCAGAGGTTGCAGTGAGCAGAGATCGCGTCACTACACTCCAGCCTGGGCAACAGAGTAAGACTCCGTCTTGAAAACAAAACAAAATGAAAAAGAACCAAATGAGAGAACATGTAGAAAGCAAATAGCGGGTATAAAAACAAAAATCTGATGATTTTACTTTGCATGCCATACTAGGAGTCCCCAGTCCATTGGGTATTTGAGACTCACATAACATAATGTGTCATAAGTACTTAGAACAGGGGCTGGGAAAGAGGAGGCACTCATTGTATGAGACTCATCTTTAGGAGGTTAAATAGAACCTTTCACCTGTAAATTAATTGGTTGGTTGATATAAAGTTGGTATCTTTTGGATAAAATAAAGAATATACATGCCTAGGACTATAAGATGTGGGGGAATTGAGATAAAATTTAAATCCACTGATTCCAACCATGTCCTCCATCAGTTTTCCCCATTCTTCCACATAGTGTATCACCAGGACCCTGCCTCCCTACCTGATGGGTATTCGCTTGGTTGATATCCTGGGATTAGTTCATCATTTGTACCTCACACCATATTGTCTCTGACAGGAACCATTAAAGAGAAAGACTTTTTGTTTTACACTGAACGATCTGAAGAGCCATTTTAAAGTAAAATCAAATAATGACATTTTTATAACCAGAGTAAATTTCTTTGCCTTTTCCGTCTTGTCAAATGCAGTGCCCTATTCATGGATGCTTATTGTTTAGACTCAGGTAGATTAGATTTCCTCCTCATTTTCCCTCTTCCTAAAGCCACGGGTGCTGATACCTGCTCAAAAAGATAACAACAATAACAGAGTGTAGTTGAGTTTGTGCAAAATTAGAGACACTGGAATGCTGAGTTCTTGTAGAATCAAAGTTGAGAAAAAAACTCTGGAGCAAAATATAATGCATCATTTAAGTGGATCCTTTCCAGTATCATGGAGGAAAAATCACTACTGTTTCTCATTTAAATAGATCATAATATTGACCATCTCATGGGGGTTTTGTGAAGATTCTATGAAATCGTATTGGCACACAGTTCCTGTTGAGTAAATGTTGAATATTCCTGTGGGAAACAATGGGCTTTAGTGAAGGTTCTCAGATGTCCTTGGATGGAGGAATTGGATGACAGTTTTTCCTGCAGTCAGGGGACTCCGAGGGTGAGCAGCTTCCCACCTGGGCCCTGGTCTTAGGAAACTTCACCCTAGGCTCATGTCGGGGGTGCAGGTAGGAAAAAAGCCTCTAAAGGGGCTGGGTTATCTTTGCCAAATGGGAATGTATTTCCAGTATTCACAAATCTTCTAACGTTTCACAGAAAGCCAGATATTGCTATTTTTTGTAAAATATTTCATTTTTACAAGTTGGATATTAATTTTAAATTTTTAAACATTCTGTAAGGCAAACGCAGTGTGTTTGCAAACAGCGTTGGGCCAGATAACCACCAGTTCACTTACTGCCTTTGCTCTGAAAGAATACAGTCTATCCCCGGGGATGCTGTTTCGTGGGAGAATCTCAAAGCAAATGAATGTAAAAAATATTGCTTATATTTTTGTCAGCACATGTAAAATGGAATCTTGGTGGAATAAATGGAATTTGGAGAATGCATGAGACTATCCCGACAGGGTTGAGTAGCATAGAGTTTGGAGAGGGTTAGCTTCAGTTATAGTCTGGTTTCTATTGTTATATCCAGTTACTGAATTTACCTCTCTAAATTCAGTATTTCGTCTGTGAAAAAGGGATGATAATGCTCCCCGCACACACAAGCATGCACTCACCTACACACATCAGGTTTTTGTGAGGATCTCGTCAGTGAGGCAGGTTAAATCTTTAGATCATGAGCCAAACCCAGTGAGCTCCTAGAAATGGCAGCTGCTTCCTTCGTTCAGTCCTAGCTGCCGCTACCCTTCATTCAGCTCAAGAAAAACAGCCTTTATTTAACTGAGACTGGCTTGTGAGCAAGACTACTCTTGGGAGCACATTAATTTGTATTTGCTCAGATTTGGGGTTTCTTTAAAGTCCAGTGGAACACAGGTGCAATTGGCACTGGTTTTTATGTATTCATGATGTGTACTCCTTAGTAATTCCCTGGAAGAGACATATGTGTTATGTGGGTTTTCAAGCTATACTTACTTGCAAGTTAAAACTGCAGAGAACTTTATAGTTTCAGGACTGGTGGGAACTGGCTCATTTAAGAAAATCTATGATGAGAGAGGTCTCCTTCTGTGTGTTTCCCTGACATTATAGCCTTGCATCTATTATTTATTTTTCTATTTATTATATTCGTTGGCACAAAGATGCAGCCATACCAAGGGGAGAACATGCTAGTAGGAATTAGAGTGGGGTTAGCTTTCCCCACCCTATGCTTTTCCAATCCCTGGATAACATTTTCCCCCTTTTCCGCTGTAAATGCTTACTTCAAATATTATTTTGATGTACTTTCCCCCAAAAAACCCTTTCATAGGCGTAGTTATGGAATCTTAGATTCAGGGACTGGAAATGGATATAGAAATTTTGTCGCTGGTTCTCTGGGGAAATAGCTCATGCTGTTACTCCTGAATCCTAAGTAGCTGCCTTATCACTTGGCTTGGAATGCTAGGAGAAAGAGCTTGCAAAGAGCCATTGCAGCCACTGAGTTTCCTCCTCTTTCTTCACAGATGAGGGAGGGAAGCCTTCCCAAAGTGGGTTGCATTTTTCCCAATGCATAACGAATTTGCAATTGAAATGTAAGAGAACGTACATCTTTTGTAAAATCCTAAAACCTTTTATTGTCATGAAAGGAAATTTTATCATAGAAACACTTAAAGACACAGTAAAAGCAGAAGGTAGGAAAAGGACTCAACTAAATCTACTGACAGTGAACATTAGTCCATTTCCTTAATTTCCCCCTGTACATTTTAATTGTATCCTATTCATGTCGGCATATAGATTTGAATTCTGCTCCTTTTGGTCAGTATTAAGTATAAACATTTTTTGTCTTATTATTCCATATTCTTTGTAAACACATTCATGATGTTGCAAATATTTCATCTGTAGACTTGCCATAATTAAGCAGGGTCTTAGTTTGACATCTTGGGATGGTTTCTGATCATTACTATTATACATAGCAGTAATAGTAATAACCAACATTATGGAGCATTTGCCAATGTCAGCCACTGTGTTCAGGGTTTCATATGCATTATTACATGGATTTCTCAATAGCAGCTGAGACAGTTTCTATTGTCATCCCCATGGGCAAATGAGGTCACCGAGGCTGAAAGAACGTATTTAATGAGCCCAAGGGCCGATGGCTCACACGTGTTAGAGGCAGGATTGGGTGGTTGGAGTTTTCCGGTTTTTTCTGTGTTTGGATTCATGACCAGAATAACAACGTGGAGCCCTGCCTAGATTTAGGCGCATGGCAAAGCAGGTGGAGCATCCAAAGTGCGGCTGGATTTCCAGAGACTGACCTTCTCTCTTGCCTGAATGAACCAACAGAAGTGATGTTCTTAATGGAACAGGTGCTTCCTCAGATCAGTTGGTTTTTTCCTCCTTGTTACTTAGGCAGCTCCTGTTTCTGTCAGAAAGTTGGGGGTCTCATTTTAGGACCCAGAGGAATGTGCAATTTCTATTTCTTTTTGGGAGGCTTGGGGGTAGAGCGGCATTAGGTAGAGTTTGGGGTTGCCTCCGAAACGTCTCAGAGGACTGACTACACAAATACTCTTCCACAGAGAGATCAGTAGAGGCCACACCAGCCCAGAAGTCCTGAGATTGAAGGTTTAGTCTGAGCTCCACCTTGTGGTAGCTGTGGGCATGCAGGAACGTCCGTTCGTACTCACCTCAATTTCCTCATCTCTTAATTAAGGAGGGGAGTGTTTTCTCCTCCTGTGTCCTAGGAAAAGAGTATCTTGAGAACCAGTGGGAGAATTATGATGTCCTGTTTGTTTCTTCCTATCTGGGTCCAATTTCTCCTTCTGATAAGAACCCCCAGCTTTCCTCTGAAGATGAACTTTTTCCTCACAGTCTATGTCGTTCCAATGGGGCTGAGTCGACTCTGTGGCTCTCTGTCCATGACCTTTCTGAAGCCAAGAAAAAATACACACCCTCAATAACGGCTTCAGATATGTATCTGTGATCCAGGCCAGATCTCTCAGAGCAATGTTTGAGGATGAGGTAATCACAAAGCAATCCAAAATTGAGCACACTTCCCAGCCTGTTCCATGGAGCTTGTTCCATTTATAGGCCATCAGTCCCTCATGTCTCTGTCATGGTGTATACAGCTCTGGCTGCCTGGGCTGCCACTTTCCATCTTCATCCCTGCGTAATCATCTGTGTTGACATGTGTTGCATTTACCTGCTCAGCATCCATCCTCCCCTCCACCCCAACCCTGTCTGATGTACTAACTTGCTGGAGCTGTCAATCAACGTGCCCAATGCTCTCTTGGCAGAGGGGTAAGGGAGCAATCTAGGACATGCACATACTCTCCTCAGCAACATAAATCTTGAGATGGAAAGTCTGAAAACAGTTGGAGCTGCTTTATCCATTTGTTGCTGTGGCAACAAATACATCCTCTTAGCTCCTGTTCAGTTTCTGTGCTTCCCAAAGCCTGCTTTTTCTCTTTACCTTTGATGCTGTAATCAATATTATTTTTCTTTCAGTAGAATTCTGTTCTGGGGTAAGATAACCAAATTTGTTTCAAAGAAAAATTGCACTCAACCTTTCCCTTCTCTACATTCTTGATACTCTTTGCTTCTTTCCTTCTCATAGAACTTAGCCATCCTTCTCTTTATCTCCTATTCCATTCTGTCCAGCTTTATGAGAAGAACCCAATAGTACATTGCTATTGCTGTTTATTTGAAGATTCCTCTTTCCATAAGCTGGGATGCCTTTGAGCATCTGACTGCCTGATAACCTTTAAGACCCAGTGCTGATGTCTGCGCTGGACATGAGAAGGAACCAAATATT
Organism: Mandrillus leucophaeus; assembly: GCF_000951045.1. Lineage (NCBI taxonomy): Eukaryota > Metazoa > Chordata > Mammalia > Primates > Cercopithecidae > Mandrillus > Mandrillus leucophaeus. Next base: position 5,020,970 of record NW_012103587.1, read on the forward strand.
ATTGAATGGGAGTTGCACTTTAATTAGTTGGTAAAGCAGCAAGTGAAAACTAATTAGGCAGGTAAGTGAGGGAGAGCTGTCCCAGATCAATTGCCCATGTGTTCTTTTTGTTTTTGTCTTCTTTTGTTTTGTTTTGTTTGGTTAATTTGTTTGTTTGGTTGGCTTTTGAGACAGCATTTCACTCTGTCACCCAGGCTGGAGTGCAGTGGCACAATCTTGGCTCACTGCAACTTCTGCCTCCCAGGTTTAAGCAATTCTCCTGCGTCAGCCTCCTGAGTAGCTGGGATTGCAGGCATGTGCCGCCACGCTCAGTTAATTTTGCGTTTTTAGTGGAGACAGGGTTTCGCCCTATTGGCCAGGCTGGTCTGGAATTCCTGATCTTAAGTGATCTGCCCACCTCAGCCCCACAAAGTGCTGGGATTACAAGCATGAGCCACCACACCTGACCTAATTGCCCGTATGCTCTTGAGCCTATTCTAAACAACACTGAAATCAAAAGCCTAAGTTAAGTGAGTTCAGATGAAAACGCACAGACCCACAAAAATCTGAATTATTATCTTCAAGTCATAACTAATTTTCACTTTTCTGTATATTGTTCTTTTTTTAAAAAAGAAGATACAGAGGCGTGTATATGGAAGGAAATTCTTGAAAAGGTAAACCAATTAACCTTTACCAGGAAGCTAGTACAAAGAGAAGGAGTGGTAAAACGACATCATTTGTAAAGATCAGATTTCTCGCTCCTGCCAAAAATATGCCTACGAATGCCAGGAGACAGACTACATTTACTCATTTACTCTACCTTGTAATCTACAGGTAACTTCTTAATGAAAAGCTAACTTTTTCTTGTCACCCTGTTATTCTTGCTTTCACATTTTTGGTTAATTGTGGGTTATCTGGGCTACACATATAAAGAAACAAAATATATCTTTACTTATATTAGTCTTTTTAAATATGGAACTTTTCAAACATGCATGAAGATAGAAAGAATTATATGACTAATCACCCTGTACTTCTTGAAGATTTTCCACAATTAGGCTGGGTGCAGTGGCTCACGCCTGTAATCCCAGCACTTTGGGAGGCCCAGGCAGGCAGATCACCTGAGGTCAGAAGTTTCAGACCAGCCTGGCCAACATGGCGAAACCCCGTCTCTATTAAAATTACAAAGATTAGCCAGGCATGGCGGCACATGCCTGTATTCCCAGCTACTCAGAAGGCTGAGGCAGGAGAACCACCTGAACCGGGGAGGCGGAAGTTGTAGTGAGTTGAGGTTAGGCCACTGCGCTCCAGACTGGAAGATAGAACAAGACTCCATCTCAAAAAAAAAAAAGAAAAAAAAAAAGCTTTTCCACAATTATCAATATTTTGTTTCATTTGTTTTATCTCCACTAATACTTGTCATTATTATCACCAACAAAGCAAGATTATTATTTTTTAAGTTCCCAGACTTCAAGTAATTTTATCTGTAAATATGGTGGTATGTATTGCTAATAGAGAACCTTTTTAAGTAACTAAGATACATGATCGTACATAATGCAATCATAGTCAGCAATATTCATGTCATATTGCTCAATACCAATCTATTGTTACACTTCTCTGCTACCTTAAAAATGTCTGCCTAGAGTTCATTTAAATTAAGGTCCAAACAAAGCCAGATGCAGTTGTTTTCTTTGGTAGGTGCGTTCCATAAATCTTTTCTAAGCTTTTTCAGTTTCTTGTACGTTTCCTCTTTATCTATGCCATTTATTTGTTTTCATATAAAAATGATTTTCCAATGGATTTTTCAGATTCTACATTGGGCTGCGTGCAGAAATGAGTCAGCACAGCAGGATGGAGACTACTCTCCACAGAAAGGTGTTCTTGCAAGTCGGCCCTTGGTTGATGTCTAGGAATTTGGATTTTGGGAATGTGCCTGCCGTTCCATGGTAAGACTAGCTCACTATGCCTGGACTGTTCAAACAATATGATTTATTCTGAACACCTGCTTTTCTTTCGGGAGTCTGGCATTTTGGTATGTGCCTGGCAAAAGATCTTTATGTGACCAGCTCCCAGAAAACCTTGGGTGCCGAGTCTCTAATGGGCTTCCCTGGGCAGAAACACGGCCTACCTGTTGCTATATTTTCATAATTGGCGGAAGAATGGATTCTGAGAGCCTCATAAGAGGGAGAGAGCACCGGAAGCTGACACGGAGATTCTGCAGGCCCTGCCAGTGTCTTTGACCCCTGGGATCCAGTGTGTATTCCTATCACATCCCTGTTACAAATCTTAGTCATGAACACAACTGTATGCTAGCTAGCCCTATGAAACTTTCTAGGAAAACTCCAGAGGGAGGGTGGTCTTGAAGGCCCTCCACAGAAGTCGATTATGTTATCATGGCCTCTCCAACACATTCTTACATCCCCATGTTTTCTGTAAACTGGATTTTTTAAATACTGAGACTCAGTTGTATTGGAGGGAGGAGTAGATTAGAAGTGGGCTTGTACTTCTTTTATTTCATGATCTCAGGAGGCAGATAATAGCAAGTCATCTTCCCTTCAATTATGTTCTGATTGATCAGTAGAGGGAAGCATAGAGTCATTTTGTCATGGTTTTAAAGAAGTCGAAATATGTGTAGATGGGTGTGTGGGAAGCTAGCTTACCACAGGTGAGGCTGGACCAGTTATTGAGTTCTTGACTTTCAGTTCCAAACCCATCTGTTTTGATTCCCTCTGTAACACCGGGGCTGAACTTTGTAAACACTGCACATTTGTTAGCTGGAACAACTTACAAAAGGATTGTACTTCTTCTCCTGATCCCAATACTCTCCTTCTTATTCCCATAAGGAAGTAGTCACCAGGAAACTCTCTTCCAATAGGCAGCTTCTTTGCCATAACGCGTGGGGCTTCAATAGTACATCCGTCCAACAAGTTTTGCTGGTGCCCCAGTGGGTGGTTTCTTGCTGGCCAGGCCCAGCCTGCTGTACCTCACCAAACCTCTCCACCTGGGTTCAGAGCCACATCCCTTCCAAAGAGTCTGATCTCAAACTTGGAGACGGCCCTTTCCCAAGTCTCTTCTGTCTTTGGCATGCCGCTTCAGTCCCAGAGGTAGTGCCTGCTCCCCACATCTGTGACTGCCATATCCTTCAGATTGCTTTTTACCCTTCTTAGTACATGACCCTCTTTTACATGCATCCTTTATACGTGATATGCAGCCCCGCCCCTTCCCTAACATGAGGAAAAACAGGCCTCAAGTCATTGCATCATAATAACAGTTGCATTAGTTACTCCTCAAATTTAGTCAGGGTCCCACTGACTGTTCTGTTACCTGAAAGCTAAATTGTGTAACAATAGCTTATAATTTGTATGTAAAGTAATAAAGGGAAGGAGAAAAAGACAATAAAAGTTATTATTTATAAAAAACAAACACACATAACAAGGAAAGAGAAAATATGCAAAAGCATAGAATGCTGATTTCTGCTTATGTAGACATGTGCCAGTATTTTCTTAGGATCCATTCCATATTTCCACACTTCTCTTGCTCTCAGCCAAGAAAATCAATTAGTCAAGATTCCTTATCGGTAGAGTAACTCAAGCCTTCATTTCTAAAGAATCTGAATCTTCAATAGTCCTATTTTTGATTGTTGCTTTGATTTACACTAAAAATTAATATGATGATTTTCATTTTTTCATTGACAGATAAAATGGTTTGTATTTTCTGTGTACACTATGATGCTCTGAAGTATATATACATTGTGGAATGGCTCAATCCAGCTAATTCGCATATTCATTAGCTCTCATAGTGCTCATTTTTGTGGTAAAAACACTTTACTCTCTTAGCATTTTTCAAGAATACAATATATGATTAACTCTCATTGTCATGTGCAACGGACATCATTCACTTATTCCTCCTGCCTAACTGAAATTTTGTATCCTTTGAACAACACCTCCCTAGCTCCCTCCCAGGATCCTTGCTCTGATCTGTCCATCTTTACTACTGAGCACAGAAGCACCAGGAGACATCAGGATCAATAAATCACTGGGTTCCAGTGAGTCCTCCTTGCTCCGTTTACTAAACACGAACCCAATCTCCTTTTGGTAATTTGGTAATTTCCACCCCCAGCCAGCAGAGGCGCTCTTTTCTTGCCTATTTGTTTAGAGATGGCTGTCTCATCCTTCAATTCAGTAAAACCATTGTTGAGTCCTCTGCTGGGCCAAGACATTGTCTTATGGCCTTTGCAATTTTATGATTACAACCCAGATTATTTCAGAAATTTTTTCAGAGTGAGCTTATTGCAAATTTCATACACTGCATTTTATTTTGTTCATTGGCTTATTTCAGTTCTGAAACTGGCCAATGCAATTAGCATTGTTCTTAAATAGGAGCACATTTGGACAACTTTGAAAGGCCAGTCTCCTACTCCTAAGCCAGCAGTGCCTGTTTTCAGCAATGCATATGCAAAACAGGCAATGTTTCCCCAGAGCAGGGTCTGCCTTCCTGAGGGCCCTGGCTTTCAAACTACTGCTCACTCTGTGTCAGTGGCACAAAATCAGTTTAATGGATTGGAACCAGGTATTAAAAAACAGAATAGGCTGAAACAGAACAGAATAGAGAATAGAGTAAGAAATGTCAGAGCACATTATAGGTAGTAAGGGTGTATACAAATTTATGAAACTTCTCTTTGAGTTTTGAATGTGTATGATCACATACTACGTCATTAACAGAAAATGTAATTCTTGCTGTGGGTTATGCTACAAAAGTGAAGTTCACTTTTCTACAACTTATACTATGAAATGGCTAGTGCTTACACCTAAATGCAGAGAACAACCTTGTATGGGTAATACAGTGATGTTAATTTAAAAGAAACACTCATCCATAGGTTTCAGCTTTAATTTAAAAAAAGATAATCATAATAACACACAAAACTCACACTCATGTACATGTAATTACTCTCTCCCAGGTCACATTGTTAGTGTGCCTTACTACAGACTTATTCTTCACTATCTCAGTGAATCACCACCTATCCCCTTGGAATCGACATTATTATTATCCTCATTTTTCAAATGAGGAAACTGAATCACAGAAAGGTAAAGTAATTTCCTGAAGGTTGCACATTTAGGAAGAACTGGAGCTAGAATTCAAACACAAACAGGCAGCCTATGTTTCCCTGAATCTATTGGCATTTCTTACCTGGTCATCTGGAGAAGAGAGATGAATGGGAATTTGTTTCATATTCCTATTTGCATAAAGCCAATTTATTTCTTAAGTGATAGGCAGTTAGTCTTGGAGTAAGGAGGGTGATATCATGTTTAAATTGAGCAGCAGCTAGCTCCAAAATTGTGGCAGCATCAGTAAGAACTCTGATATTGTTTGTGAGTCTAGTGGAGAAGTGTGGTGAGTGATTAGCAATGTCTGCCATGGGCACAGAATGAGATAATGGCACACATGCCACCAAGTAAGCGTCCTGCAGTATTTCTCTGAAGCACTGTGGCCTAGGCCTAGGTTCTAGTTCCTGAAGAAACAGAGGTGAACAAAAAAGACAAATGAACTTTCCTATGCAGGAAAGACAATAAAGATAGATAATAGAATGAATACTTGAATACACACACCATTTTAGGTAGTCACTTTGGATACTAAGAAGGAAAGAAAAGCAGTGCAAAGAAAAAGAGATGGCACAGAGGTAGGCAGTGACCCACTGAGGTATCAGGGGAGCCATCTCTGCATCTCTGCAGAAGGGATGTTTACTGGGACAGAATAATTGTATTCTCTTTGGAGAGAGTGAGCCCACAGATAGCCGCAGAAAGAGCATCTGAGGCAGAAGAAATAGCAGAAGAACATGCCACTTCCTTGCCTTACTCAAGGAATAGGCAAGACCTGTCCTAAGCTTTTTGGCCTTCTAGATATAATTTTGAATTGTACAAAAAGCTCAGAAGCATAAGCATGAGCATGCTACAAGAATTTGTAGAGAAGCAAGTGTCTTTTATTTTGGACTTTTTAAAAAAAATTATTTATTTTGAAATAGAGTGTTGCTCTGTCATCCAGGCTGCAGTGCAGTGGTGTGACCCAGGCTGCAGCCTCCACCTCCCAGGCTCAGGTGATCCTCTCACTTCAGCCTCCCAAGTAGCTGGGAGCCACAGGCTCATGCCACCACACCTGGCTAATTTTGTTTTATTTTTTTTTTTAGAGACGAAATCTCAGTATGTTGCCCAGGCTGGTCTCAAACTCCTAGGTTCAAGCAATCCTTCCACCTCGGCCTCCTAAGGTTGCTGGGATCATAGACATGAGTCACTTTGTACATTTCAAAGTTTTTTTTTAAAGTAATTTATGAGAGGCACATAAACAAAAAATATCAAAATACTTTATAAATTGTGTAAGTGTTGTCTCAGTTAATAACACATTTGAGGTCGCCGTTTGGAATTCCTTCTAGGTCTTCATGATGTGCCTGCTAAGAAGATATTTGCTCATTTCTCTGTGGCAACCAGAACCAATTTCAGAATAAGGTCATTTTTAAAATGTAAAGAAATTATACATTATACGACACCCCATCCAATTTGGTTCTACGTTCCAATGACCTAGTTAAGTTTTTCTCAGCTGGGAATGATTTCTTCCCACAGAAGACATTTGGTAATGTATGGGGACTACTGAGGTTATCCCAATTAGAGAATGGTACTGACCTCTAGCCGGCAGAGGCCAGGATGCTGCTAAAAATCCTACAGTGCACAAGAAAGACCCTATGACAAGGAAGCATCTGACTTATAATGTCAATATATAAAAGCCTGAAATGCCCTGATTTAGGTAGAAAGCACTGTTAACAAGTGGACACTGAATCCCTTGTCTCTGCTCTGATTTTCTGCAGTTGCCATGGAGACCAGGTGATACATGGATGCAAATTCAGTGGCTGTGCAGAAGTTTCAAGGTCAGGGCAAGGGAAAAGACAGACAGTAAATGAGACTGCAGAGGCAACACTAACAAGCAAGGTTCTGCAAGGGCTGAACATCACATTCATCACACTTTGGAGTTTGCCCTCGGAGATCCCCCTCCTGGAGCAGGGGAATTCCTGATCTATCAACTTCTGTGTCAGTATCCTGAACCGGAGGACCGGCTTGTTTTCCCTTCTTCTCCATACTCAAGAAAACACCTTAATGAGAGAGCTGGCTGCAAAATCCCTTTCAAGAGATCATGGTCATCACAGTCAGAGACATGTCAAAGCACAGGCAGTGCAGGCTGGGTGGAAATGTGGTTTGGAAATTCAGAAGGAGTTTACCACTTGGATAACAGATGCATTGTGTCATTTCTTCTGGTGGTCATTTTGACATCGCAGCAATCATCTTGAATTTTGCTATTTCTTTCTAATTTTAATTCCCTTCTATTTGGCTTTATTATTAATCCTGAGAAGGCTTTTCTTTTTTTTTTTTTAAAAAAAAGACAAATATTTGGTATTGATCATCTTACCAAGGAGAACAGAAGAGTATGGCCATGTTACCTGAGAGTTATTAATGCTATTGCAGCATAGGATGGAACAATTGAGGCTTCATTTGTGTGGGGAGAGAATTCAGTCTTCTTCAAAGCTGATCTCTCTCTCTCTCTCTGGTGTGTGTGTGTGTGTGTGTGTGTGTGTGTGTGTGTGTGTGTGTGTGTGTGTGTATCTAATACCAGGATCTCATTTTATCTGTAATTGAAACGTAAACTAATGGACTAATATTAGTCTATCACCTATCGAGAAAAAGAGAGTCTTCAGTGATCAGAAATCAACTTAATACACTCTAAGTCCTTTTAACATCTTACACCACTTAAACCACACAGGCACATGCATGGGGTGAGTGTAAAAACAAATGGACACGTCATAGAAGACAGTTCGCAATTTTATCAGAAGTCTTAAAATATATTTACACTATGAATTCGTGTTTCACTGTGAAGAATATATCCTAAGGAAGTAATTTCAGTGCTGCAGTTAACGATTGCTTCTGCCTGCCCTGGAAAGTTTGTTCCTTCCGCTACTGGCACCCAAATTCCCTCTGGGAATGTCTCTCGTGCCCACTCTCCCCGCATGCGTTTACGTGGGGCTGGTGCCCTCCTCTGCTTAGAGAGCAGTCCCAGTGTCAGGTCTAAGGAATTAGTGAATGTCATTGTTTTGCACTGTAATCTGTTCAAAGCTCTAGGCCAGGCATGTCCCAGAACATTAATAGAACTGTGGAAATAAGAAGGTCTCTTAATCACACGTATTGCTGGAAGGATATGAGCTTGAAAAGGTAGGGTACCACCACACGGACAGAACCTAACTAAGAAGGTATCTGTCACAGAAAACAGTAGGGCTGAGCATGTGAACCTAGAACGGACGCCTGGCCTCTCTCACCATCGGTTAGAATCTTGGCTTGAGGAAGACAGAGCTTCTGTGTGCACTGCTGTATCTCTGCTACCAAGAATGTCATTTGAGAGATGCTCATAAATTGTGGGATAAAGACTTTGGGGAACAAACTCCAGATGCGGGCCCTCGAGGACCTCCACGAAGCCATTCCTAAAGCCAATGTGCTTCTTTCCAGTCACGACATTTCACACATTCTTGTTGTGTGGGTGTGTGTGTGTTTTCTGGCTTAAGGCAGCTTGAATTGGGTTCATAACAAATGAACATTTCTAATACAAGAGATGTCTGCACAGGGGTTTATTCACGATACTCGTCTCACAGTTTGCTCTGTACTGTGTGTATTTTGTATTTCGCTAGCTGGTGAGGATGAACGTGAGACAGCCAAGTAGAAAGGGCTCCCCGAAAGAACCTCGGTCCGGCCTGAACACGGGGAGGCCGCGCGCTGGGGTGCGGGCTCGGGAAGTTCGCGTCCTTTGCAGGAGGGAGGAGCCTGGCCTCTCCTGTTCTGGGGTGAAACTGGGGATTCCGTCTGTGAGGCAGGCAACTGGCTAGCAGAACTCTCGCTTTGCTGAGAGTTCCTGTTTTCCTTTTTTATTTTTTCTTTTTGCCCAATCCATTTTATTTTTCTCACCTTTCAAGGTGTCTGCAAGCCTAATCTTTCACGGCCGTGTGAGAAGAACCTGGCTTTTAGCTGAACTAAAAAGAAAGGCCTACTACAAACGGGGTCACTGTTGCAGAGAGATGCTCTTAGATGCCATGCATTTAATGAGCACAAGTTTAGTCTTGTGTAGGTTGGTCCACCCATACATTTCCCAGAACCCCTAAAGGGGCTTATGGGTATCACCTTAATCACCTTACAGTTCTCTGAGACGTCTTGAGATTTTATATCCTAGGTCCAGTTTTTCTGTAGTTCCAGGGGATCTACAGCCCCTTTATGCCTTGGGCCAGCATTTCACAATATCCCCCTAAGTCCACCTCCCTGTGAATCTGCGAAGTGAGTGTGTGTTACCAAATCTGTAACATAACCGAAATAAGGCTCAGCTCATATCCAGCCAGGAAATCTGTTTACATTTACAGTGATAGAAAATAGCATCAGCATAAGTGGCCAACAATAGATTTAATAAGAACTTTTTTTTTTTTTTTTTTGAGGTGGAGTTTTGCTCTTGTTGCCCAGGCAGGAGTGCAGTGGCACGATCTCAGTTCACTGCAACCTCTGCCTTTCGAGTTCAAGTGATTCTCCTGCCTCAGCCTCCCGAGTAGCTGGGATTACAGGCATACACCACCATACCTGGTTAACTTTGTATTTTTAGTAGAGATGGAATTTCACCATGTTGGCCAGGCTGGTCTTGAACTCCTGACCTCAAGTGATCCACCCACCTCAGTCTCTCAAAGTGCTGGGATTACAGGCATGAGGCACCGCTCCCGGCACATTCAATAGTTTGTCATACAGTTATTAAAACCAAGTTCATTTAATGCACTCACTTAACAAATATTTTTTGTGCCCTGTTCCCAGATTCCCAAGCTGGTCCTGGGAGACAATGGTTTAAACAAATGTCTACCTCGCCTCTGAGTAACTGATACTTGCTTTCCAGTAGGAGAGGTGGATAATAAGTCAATAAGCTAAATAATTACAAACTATAGTAACTCTATAAAGAAAAAGGAGCTGTGATAAGAAGTAGAAAAGATAAAGCCTATTTTCTCTAGGGGTAGTCAGAGAAGGTCTCTCAGAGGAGGTATTGACTCTGAGACTTAAAAAAAAGGAGGAACCAGCCATGCATAGCAAAAGAAAGTCCTCGTGCGCTCAGGGAACCAACCAGTTCCTGTGCAGCTGGTATGTCGTGAGTCACAGGAAAACAGTAGGAGATAGAACTGAGGTGGAGGTGAGGAAGGAGTAGTCTTCCTGGTTCCTTTCCACCTCAGTAAGGAAGTATGATTTATGTTTGCTTATTTTCATGAGAATATATCACTGAAGAATAAGCAAAGAAAAACATATTACATGCATGCAAAAAATGCATTATCATTCATGGATAGAAATAAATGTTGGAAAGGAATACTTCAAATATTCAAAAATATAATGGGTTTATGAGTGATCTTTTTGTTACTTCTTTTTGCCTATCTACGAGGGACATATGTAAAAAGAAAAAGACCCATAGTTTAAACACAATGACACTGTAGAAAACTTAACAGATGCCTGCGTGTAATGTGGTTGGCAAACACTGATGACTCGGCATGTGAGGCACAGGCAAATCCTAATGGAGGGCTGCTCACCCTCCAGAGAAGCGGACCTGTCATTGCTGCTCTCCCGTTAACATGTGAGGTCATGTGCACAGATCCTCAAAGATGACTCTTTAATGGGATGTGGGCACCATGATATATAATTCTACAATTTTCATACCGTGGCTCATATGCCATTTGAAAGCTGGCAGAAATAAACCCTTGAGAACTGACATGACATCTCCCTAGACCCCAGAAATTTTGTCACAGGAAATATTTTGATTGTGTTAATCACTATTGAATTGCCCATTCCCTGCCTTCCAATCAGCCCATGTTTAAAGCTTATTTTCTGTGCCGATCAAAGATTTCTTTCAGATAATCATAAGAACTCTTCTTTGGGAGCTAACAAATGTACTCATTGGGTTTCACTGTCTACACCTCCAAGGGAATGCTGGAAGACATGATGCGTATCCTAATGCTACTCACTTTATAGCTGTACTCAGATAAATGTGAATTTGGTTTCAATCTTCAAATGCATTGTCTGACATGAGTTGTGTAGACCACTGCTCCATGATTACATTCGGGGAGATTCAGAGGTTCGTGACTGTGTCTAAGCCAAAAATAGTGGCAGTATGTCATATGAAATAAAAGTGAGTAAAAGATTACATAACGGAAAATATGAAAAGTGAATTTCTCCAGGGTATGCCTTCAAGATTGCAGCCAACCACATCTCCCAACAAGAGAAACTAAAAGCACACAGACAAAATATTTTTAAGCTTTTTTTTTTCTTTTTTTTTCTGACAGAGTCTCACTCTGTTGCCAGGCTGGAGTGCAGCGGTGCGGTCTCAGCTCACTGCAACCTCCGCCTCCTGGGTTCAGGCGATTTTCCTGCCTCAGCCTCTCCAGTAGCTGGGACTACAGGCATGCACCACCACACCCAGCTAGTTTTTGTATTTTTAGTAGAGATGGGGTTTCACCATGTTGGCCAGAATGGTCTCTATCTCCTGACCTCGTGATTCGCCTGCCTCAGCCTCCCAAAGTGCTGGGATTACAGGTGTGAGCCACCACACCGGGCCTAAGCTACCTTTTTCAAGACATTGGAGAGCCCTAAGGGGAGGAGGCCATGAGCGACAAAGACCTCGGTATAAAGGAGCCCGGTTGGTGTCAGCTGCTGTTTTTCACAACCTTTATCCATTTAGGCAGTTACCAGCTTCAGTGTGATGGGGTGGGGGACTGGGAATCTCAGAGAAATCCTAGCATAAAACAGAAGCCAGGTAGCATTCTCAGCAGCCTCACAAGGACAAGGAAATAAAAATTGGAGTTCATGGTCATCAAGGTAACTCGAACTTTAAAGGCTAAGGTCTAAGAGAAATGGGAAAAACAGAAATGAACTCAGAGAGTCTTCTCAACTGAAGGCATTTGAGAATGCCTTATTTTCACAGTGAAAGAAGCAAAGAACCTGCAGAGAAACGTCATTAAATGGCTGAAAAGCTAAACATAGCTTTCAGCAGTCTCATAGTTTCGGGGAGATGAAAATTACAGTTAATGGTTGTCTTGATTTATGACAAGAGTGACACCATAGTACAGTGGTGGAAAGAATCATTCTTTGGATGTATGGTGCTGGATCAAATGAATATTCATACAGACAAAAAATGAATCTCGAGACTTATCTAAAAGTTATACACAAAACTCTAAATTGCCTGCACTTCTAGAAGTTACAGATAAAATGATAATCCTTCTAGAAAGGAGGATAGGAGAATCTCTTTGTGACATTGGGTCAGATGAATATTTTCTAATTAGTTCATGGAAAGTAAAAAACTTCAAGGAAAAAATCAATTTAGCTACATTAAATTGGAGAGTCTTACTTAACAAACAAACACCAATAATTAGCTTGACTATGGTCATTTCACAATGCACATGTATATCAAAATATCACGCGGCGCACATAAAATATACCAGTTTTTGTTTGTTGATAATACCTCAGTATAACTGTTGGAATAAAAACACTGGTAGGAAAAGGCAACCTGTAGAAACACTATAAATATATTTTTTTAAAAGATGAGATTCAATAGAAACGCTGGGAAATTTTGGAACAAGCATTTCATACAAAGAAAAAAAAAACACACATCCAAATAATCACTGAAAGTCAGCATAGCAGCTAATTCTGGGTGTGGCGGTGTCTTACCGGGTTGAAAAGGGGTCTTTTTGGGGGGCCAGTAGTATAGTAATTCTTAATTTTGATGTTAGTTATACAAGCATATTAACTTTAAAAAATTGCTGAGTTCTACACCTATGATTTGTGCCTTTTTCTTTATATCAACTGTATATGTAATTTCATTTAAAATTATTTACTTAAATTTTACTTTAAAAAAGAGTAGGAACACTTCCACTTCCAACCAATATAGAGTAATGAGAGCTGCTTTTACCCATCCACCTGATACAGACCAAAAAAAACCTAGAAGTAAAAATATTTGAAACAATAGATTGTAAGACATTGAATGTTAGCCAACAAGGGACGCTAATCCCTGAGGGATGGAAGACAAACTAGATGGATATTACAATGCTTCTAGTTTACGGCCTCAAGAGAGTATTCTTGCTGTGGTACAGGGAAAAAGAAAGCTCTTTGATTTGAGGACTCTGAGAGACCAGCAGACCAGAATCAAGAGGACATCATACTGAAGAAGAGAGAGCAGCGCTCTCTGAGAGAGAGAAAGAACTCCCACATTCTTCAGAGAAGCCTCAGTTAACACGAAACAGAATTCCGGTCAGCAGAGGAATGTGAGGAACCCCCTGAAGCCAGAGGAAAGAAATACTTGAAAGAATTTGTGGTAACCATATTCAGGGCCAAGTGTAGTTGTTGTTCTCACCAGCAAGAATGGAAAGCCTCATGCTTCAAGTATTACACACAGTGCGGAATGAATCTCACTCAAGAAGGGGCGAATCATTAGACCTACAATGGCCACTATTCAAGTTGCAACTAAAACATTGTAAAGTAAGTTCTAAAACTGACAAACTATTTTCATAAAATATAATGGCATGCCAGAACAAAAGCCAGGATTATTTCTAGTAATGCCAAAAAACAAAAATAACCTCACCCAACTAGGTAAACTGTAGTGTCTCGCATCTGATCCAAATGTGTTAAGGCATGGAAATAAGCACACAGATATGCCTCATAATAAGGAAGAAAACCAATCAGTCAGAAGCAAACAAAAGAGAACTGACACAGACGTTAGAATTATTAGACAAATACATGAATGAAGTTATTATAACTGCATTTCATATGTTCCAAGACGTAAAGAAGGCTATCCCCTTTCTTTTCCTCTCTCCCCCACATAAACACTGACACACTCACACACATACAGACAGAAATGCTCCTCAACTTACAACAGAGTTGTGTCCAGATAAACTCAACATGAGTCATAAGCAAAAACTGCATTTAATACACCCAGCCTATGGAACATCATAGCTTAGCTTAGTCTACTTCATACATACTCATAACACTTACTTTAGCCTTCTGTTGGGCAAGGTTATCTCACACAAAGCCTATTTTATAATATGGTGTTCAATATCTCATGTAATTTATTGAATACCACACTGAAAGTGGAAAACTGTATTGTTGTGTGAGTATTCAAAGTATGACTTCTACTGCATAAATACTGCTTTTGCACCAGAGTTCAGTTAAAAAATAAAATCCTAAGTTGAAACATTGTAAGTCCAAAACTGTCTGTATATGTACATGCATTTATATATACTTACATGCATATATGTTGAAATATACATATCTACATATGTGATGAATAGATACAAATGTTTTAACATGTAGAAAATCCTATCTCTCCCAATTAAAACTTCTAGAGATAAAAACCACAATGTCGGAGATGGAAAATACCCCGGGTAGGCATAACAACAGACTAAGCATCACAGAATAAGAACTGTGAACACAAAACTGTAACAGTAGAATGACTTTATCCAAAATGAAACAAAGAAAAAAAAAAGAGAAAGCAGAGAAATAAGAAGAGCATCAGTGAGCAGCAAAACAATCCCAGTCACCTAATATTTGAGTAACTGAAGTTCCAAAAGGAGAAGGTGAAGAGGGGGTGACAGAAAAAAAAAGATTTGAGGATATAGTGACTAATTTTTTTTTCACCTAGTTTTATCAAAACTAGAGATCCAACAGGCTCCATAAACCCAACCCAAAGCCCAAGAAGCATAAAGAAAAATACACAAAAGCACGTCATAATCAAATCCGCCAAACCCAGGGATAAAATCTTAAGAGCAGTCAGGAAAAGAAGTGTTTGATACAGAGTAACAAAATAATGATGAGAACCATTTCTTGTCAGAAACAAGCTAAGCAAGAGGAGAGTTGGATAGCATGCTTTAAAAACTGAAAAAAAAAAAGGTTCATCTATTCGACAATTGTCTATCCCCAGAAAAATATGTTAAAAGTAAAGGCAAAATAAAGATTTTTTTACACAAAAGATCGATAAAAGGATTTATCAGCGACAGACCCACACTACAAGGAATATTAATAGAACTCCTTTAGGCAAAAATAAAATGATTTCATAAGGAGATATCCATGTCCACAAAGAAATAAACAATTCTAGAAATGATAATTGCATGGATAAGTGCATAAGATTTTTTTCTCATTTCTTATTATAAAACTCTTTAAAAGATAATTGACTATTGAAACAAATACAAAAACAATGTAATGTGAGTGTTATGTAAAAGCTTGGCAACAATTGCCAAAGGTTTAGAAGCAGAAATAGAAGTACACTATTTTGGTTTCTTATACTTATGCAGAGTAGTATAAATCACTCTAAAGTATGCTGTGATTGCCTTTGCCATGCCATGGATATAACTGTAGATCATCACATTAAATGAAATAACTCAGAAACGGAGAGTCAAATACAGCATGTTTTCACTTACGGGTGGGAGCTAAAAAATGTGTGCATGGACATACAGAGTGGAAAAATGGATACCAGAGAATCCAAAGGGAAGGGAGGCTGGGAGGGGAATGAGGGATGAGAAATTACTTAATGGATATAATGTACACTATTCAAGTGATGGCTACACTAAAAGCCCACACTTCACCACTGTGCAATACATCTGTGTAACAAAACTGCACTTATACCCCTTAAATCTATTGAAAAAAACTATACTGTGATGTTACAGTTGTATAATTTAAACTCTGAAGAATGAATCATAATAACAAAACAAACATTTAATCAGCAAACATAGAATATAAAATGGAATAATAAAATATTCAATTAATCCAAAAGAAGGCAGAAGAGGAAAAGAGGAAGAAAGAAAATTTGAGGAAACTATAATATAAATAGTAAGATGATAGACTTAATTCTAAACATATCAGTAACTATATTACATGTAAATGTATAAATACTCCAATTAAGAAGGCAGATTTTTTTTAATATAAAAGCAAAGCTCAACTATGAAGCCCACTTTAGTATAAAGAAACATATAGGTTAACATTAAAATAATGGGAAAAAAAACATGCTAACACTGAACAAAGGAAAAGTAAAATTGATGCATTAATATCTCATGAAGTAAATTTTAGAGCAAAGAATATTGTCATAGATAAAGTTGATTTCACAATGATAAAACAGTCGATATATTGAAAGGCTATAATAATCTTCAATATTTACACTCCTATTAACAGAACTTGAAAATATATGAAGCAAAAGCTGATAGAACTGCTAGAAGCAGACAAACCTGCAATTATAATCAGAGATTTCAGTATTCCTCCCCAAAATTGATAGGTCTAATGGAAAAATCTGTGAGAATATAATATACTTGAATAATACTAATAATGAACCTGACCTAATTGACCTTCATAGAATAATCCACCAAAGAAGAGCAGAATACAGTTTTTTCAACTGCACATTGAATAATCACCAAGTTAAACCACATCCTGTGCAATAATACAGTATTACTGACTGAAACTTGTATTTTTATTTTATGTTTATTTTATGTTTTATTACATTTCAGTAATACAAAATACATGTTGTGACCACACAGGAATTAAAATTGTAATCAATAACAGATTTCAGGAAAATTTTCAAATTTTTCAGAAATTAAATATGCAGTTGTAGATTTCTGTGGGTCAAAGAAGACATTAAAAGGAAAATTAGGAAGAATTTTGAAATGAATAAAAATCTTAACACAATATCAAAGACTGCAGGATGTCAATGACCCAGAATTTGGGAGGGGATGTTTAAATACCTGTATCAGAAAAGAAGAAAAGCCCCTCGATGACTTCAGCTTCCTTCCTAAGCAACCAGAAAAAACGGATGAAGCTCAAAGTAGGCAGAAGAAAGAATATGTTTTTTGAAGAGCTCAGAGAAGATGTCGATGAAATGGAAAACAGGGAAAAAAGAGGGAAATTAATCTGAAAGCTTGTTTTTAAAGAATATAAAAACTACTGATAAATACCTTTCACACTGATCAAGAAAAAAAAGGCACACAAATTCATAATACCAGTGAGCAGAGAGATGGCATCATGACACATTCTAAAGACGCTAAAATGCTAATAACAATATTATGAACAGTTATGTAGCAGTAAATTTGAAAATATATTTAGAAAAAATCTTGAAAAACAAAACTACTGAAGCTCAAGTGAAGAATGAAGAGCTATCTTAAACAGCTGTATATCTAATAAGGAAATTTGCATTATTCGTTTAAAAAGTTCTTTAAAGAAAATTCCAGTTTCAGATGGTTTCACCGTTGAATTCTACCAAGTAGTTAAGAAAGACACAACACTAATTTTATAAATTCACTTCAAAACATTGAAAAAAGAAACTATGAGGCCTACATGGCCAGGATACAAAAACCAGACAAAACTTTACAAGAAAAGAAACCTAAGGACCGATATCCTTCATGAACATAAATATAACAATTCTAAACAAAATTTCAGCAAATTGAATCTAACAGTGTAAAAAATCATAATACCTCCAGATCCGGTGTTGTTCATCTTAGGATTGTCTAGTTGTTTTAAAATTTATATATTCATCAATTCTTTACTTCATATCAACAAACTTAAAATGCAAAGCCATAAGATAATCTCACTAGATGTTAAAAAGCATTTGGCAAAATTCAGCATTCATTCCTGATTAAAATATAAATAAATAAACTTCTAACCAAACTAATCATCAAGAAAAATCATTGCAATCTGTAAGAGGCATCTACTGAAAACCAGCAGTTGGCATCGTTCTTACTGGTAAAGTTTGAATGCTTTCCTCATGAAATCAAGAACAAGACAAAAATACCTGCTTAGATCACTTGTGTTCAACATTGTACTGGAAGTTCTTTTCTTTTTTTTTTGAGATGGAGTCTTTCTGTCGCCCAGGCTGGAGTGCAGTGGCCGGATCTCAGCTCACTGCAAGCTCCGCCTCCCGGGTTCCCGCCATTCTCCTGCCTCAGCCTCCTGAGTAGCTGGGACTACAGGCGCCGCCACACTCGGCTAATTTTTTGTATTTTTAGTAGAGACGGGGTTTCACCATGTTAGCCAGGATGGTCTCCATCTCCTGACCTCGTGATCCGCCCGCCTCGACCTCCCAAAGTGCTGGGATTACAGGCGTGAGCCACCGTGCCCTGCCTGTACTGGAAGTTCTAAAAAGTGCAATAAAGCAATTAAAAGAAATAAAAGGCACCCAGCTAGAATGGGATTAGGAAAACTGCCTTTCTTTATACACCATATAGAGAGTGGAAAAAGTCCGTGTAGGAAATCCAATCAACTGTATCGTAAACCGACCGGAACTGCTTAGAACACTTGCAGGGTCCAAGCACAAGATTCAGCAAAATCAAACTACAAAAATCCTTTCAAAGAACAGTCAGATATCCACATTGAAATTCAAAGATACTACATACTTTCAAAGAACAATCAGACATCCAAATTGAAATTCCATGTATAATGCATAAAAAATATAAAATACTTAGGGATAAATAATAAAAATGGGAAAGACCTACCCTGAAAACGATAAGACTTTGCTGGGAAAATTATAAAGAAAGAGATACATCATGTTCATAGGTGAGAACTCTCAATATTGTTAACATGTTGGTTTTTCCCAAATCAATTTATGATTCAATGAAGTCCCAATCAAAATCCATGAAGACATTTTAAATAGACATTGACAAACTGATTTCAAAATTTATATGGAAAGGCAAAAGACCTAGCATAGCCACAACAATATTGAAAAAAAAGAACAAAATTAGTACTAATCAAAATCATAACACGCTTTTTGTATAAATCACAACTAAAGAGAATAAAAATGCAAGCCACAGACTGGGTGAAAACATTTGCAATCATAAATTTGAAAAGAAGTTTGTATCTAGAATATTAAGAACTCTCAAAATTCAAGAAGAAAAAAATGACATGAGTGAAAAATGGGAGGAAGATTTGAACAGGTGCTTCACCAACATAGATATATGGAAAGCAGACACACAAATAGGTATTCCATACCATTAGCCATTAGAAAAATGAAAATTAGAACCACAGAGAGAGATTACTACACATCTATTTAAATAGCTAAAGTTAAAAAGACGAATGGGGCCAGGCATGGTGGCTCACGCCTGTAATCCCAACACTTTGGGAGACCCAGGCGGGCGGATCACCTAATGTCAGGAGTTCGAGACCAGCCTGGCCAACATGGTGAAACCCTGTCTCTACTAAACATATAAAAATTAGCCGGGCATTGTGGAGAGCGCCTGCAATTTCAGCTACTCGGGAAGTTGAGGCAGGAGAATCACTTGAATCCAGGAGATGGAAGTTGCAGTGAGCCCAGGTCGTGCCACTGTACTTCACCCTGGGCCATAGAGTGAGACTCCATCTCAAAAAAAATAAAAACAAAAATAAAAATGAAAAGACTAATGGCAGGAATGTGAAAGAAATACTCCACAACGACTTTGGAATACAAGTACTTTGGCAATTTCTTTGAGTTAAACATATGCCTATCATATGATGCAACCATCCTAGGTATTCGCCCAAAATAAATGAAAAGACATATCCATAGAAGCTGGCACATGGATTTTCACTGAAGCCTTATTTGTGAATAGCCCCAAATTGGAAGCCAACCAAGTGTCCCTTAACAGGTTAACGGATGTACAGAGAGTGGTATCTTCATACAATGAATACTAATCAATAATAAAAAGAAACAAAACATTATTAAATATTACAAAATAGCTGAAGTGTGAAATAGCCATGCTGAGTAAAAGAATCCAGGCTGGGTGTGGTGGTTCACCCTTGTAATCCCAGGGCTTTGG
Organism: Mandrillus leucophaeus; assembly: GCF_000951045.1. NCBI lineage: Eukaryota > Metazoa > Chordata > Mammalia > Primates > Cercopithecidae > Mandrillus > Mandrillus leucophaeus. Next base: position 5,040,792 of record NW_012103587.1, read on the forward strand.
GAAGTCAAGGCAGGAGGATGGCTTGAGGCTAGGAGTTTGAGACCAGCCTCAGCAGCATAGTGAGACCTTGTCTCCACAAAAAATAAATTAAAAAAAATTAAAATTAGACAGCTGTGGTGGCACATACCTGCAGTCCTAGCTACTCGGGAGGCTGAGGTGGGTGGATCACTTGAGCCCAGGAGTTCAAGATTGCAGTGAGCTATGATTGCACCACTGCACTCCAGCCTGGGCAGCACAGCAAGATCCTGTCTAAAAAAAAAAAAGAAAAATCCAGACCAAAAAAATTATACAGATTCTATTATTTCCTTAAATGATGTTTGAGAAAAATGCAACTTCATTTATAGTCACAGGAGGCAGAGGAGGGGTTGTCTGAGGAGGGTGGTATAGAAGGGTGTGAGGGAGGGATTACAAATCAAGGTGAAAAATCTTTCTGACCAGTCTCTACTAAAAATACAAAAATTAGACAGATGTAGTGGTGCATGCCTGTAATCTCAGCTGCTAGAGAGGCTGAGGCAGGAGAATCGCTTGAACCCAGGAGGCAGAGGTTGCAGTGAGCTGAAATTGCACCATTGCACCCCAGCCTGGGCAACAAGAGAAAAACTGCATCTCAAAAGAAAATTCTTTTTGAGAAGATGGATGGGCTCATTGTCTTGATTGAAGGGAGTTTTTCACAGGTGCATACGTATAGCAAAACTTATGAAATTGCACACTTTCAATGTGCACAGCTTATTGTATGTTTATCATAATTCAATAAAGCTGTTAAAAAATACTTGTCCACAATTTATTTGCCACTTTTTCTGTTAACAAACAAGATGTAATAGAAAAGTATATGCAAATACCTGTGAGTCACCAGTGTTGTGGTTGCCCAAACTTTGGAAATCTTCTTTTATATTTCTTTTGTTGGTGGGAGAGGAAGCTTATTTGTTTCCTTCCTGGGCCCTGGAATAAAATACGTTGTTGTCTGTGAAAGATACATGAACTCAGTACTACCAAATTTAGCCACCATCATCAATAACATCTCTGAAATCACAGTTTTCTGTGCTAATTGTATGATCTTCAACACTCATTAAAATAAATTCTTATTTTTTCATAGTCTACTCTATTTCCTAAAAATCATCTTTGCATTACCAGTTTGATGTTCTTTATGGAACATGGTCAGAGCTTAATGTCCATGGTGTAGTGCCTGTCTCCACCTCATTTTCCTTCTTCTCTTACCTCACCTGCTATATTTTCTCCAAATATGGTGGTAATTTCAAAAAACGTGGGTTTGTTTCTTAGTTTTGACTTTTTAATATTCCAGTGGAAGGCCGGATGCAGTGGCTTACTCTTGTAATCCCAACATTTTGGGAGGCTGAGGCGGGCGGATCACCTGAGGCCAGGAGTTCGAGACCAGCCTGGCCAACATGGTGAAACCCCTTCTCTACTAAAAATATAAAAACTAATCAGGCATGGTGGTGAGCGCATGTAATCCCAGCTACTAGGGAAACTGAGGCAGAAGTATCCCTCGAACCTGGAGGCAGAAGTTGCAGTGAACTGAGACCAAGCTATTGCATGCCAGCCTGGGCAAAAGAGCAAAACTCTGTCTCTTAAAAAAAAAAAAAAAAAATTCCAGTGGAGATTGTGCTTCTAAAACTCTATCTAAAGATGATCTAGGCTGCCTTGCTAGTAGAGTTCTAATTTGTGTCTGCAAGTGAACGTCAGGTGCGTGAGGTTTAAAAGGTAAAAAGCAGGGAAGGCATTGGTCTCCAGTGGCAGGTGCAGAAGTGCATGTGGGCATTGCTGGATGGTGAGCATGAGGTGGTGCCACAGTTTCCTGACTTCCTGCTGGGCATCAGCCACTTGGGTGCGAACATAATTCGCAAGATTTCCATCAGCCTTTCTGACTGCCTGCTCAGTCCTTCCCTGGTTGAATCAACCTTTAATTCTCTACATGAAATAATCCCTGCTAAATGCATCTAATGACTTCAGATTTTTTTTCTGAATCAGTTAGTGTTTTCATATTTGGTTGGTTGGTTTCGTCTTTTAAGTCACTAAACTTTCTGGGATTTCTTAAATTGTGGTAAAATATACATAACATAAAAATTTACTTTTTTTTTTTTTTGAGACGGAGTCTCGCTTTGTCACCCAGGCTGGAGTGCAGTGGTGCGATCTCGGCTCACTGCATGCTCCACCTCCTGGGTTCACACCATTCTCCTGCCTCAGCCTCCTAAGTAGCTGGGACTACAGACACCTGCCACCATGCCTGGCTAATTTTTTATATTTCTATTAGAAATGGGGTTTCACCATGTTAGCCCGGATGGTCTTGATCTCCTGACCTCGTGATCCGCCTGCCTCAGCCGCCGAAAGTGCTGGGATTACAGAAGTGAGCCACCGTGCTTGGCCAAAAATTTACTCTGTTAATCATTGCTAAGTGTACAGTGCATTCACACTGTTGTGTAATTGATCTCCAGAACTATTTTCATCTTGCAAAACCAAACGCTATTCCTATCTCCCCTTCCCCCAGCAAGCACCATTCTCCTTTTTGTCTCTATGGATTTGACCATTATATGTACCTCATATAAGAAGAATTATACAATATTTGTCTTTTGTGATTGGTGTATTTCACTTAGTATGATGTTTGAACCAGTTGTATTTTGTCATATTTAACATATGGAACCTTGGCCTGAGGAATAAAGCAAGTGTTTGATTTTGTTGATATAAAATAGATTCCTTTCCTAGAATTCTAAGTAGTTCTACCCATGCAAAAATATTCAAATGCTTTGTTTCTTACGTCCTCTGCAGTTTTCTACTACCCTGATTTTTAGTGCATCCAAGGGGCTGATGATAGCTAAGGATAACATGCCAGAGAACCTCTGCCCACTGGCAAGCCCCGGGAAACCTCTCCTTGTTGTGTTAAGTCTCCGAAATCAGGCACTCTTACCCATGCTGAGTGTTATCTAGACATAATTTCTCTCTAAATTCTATTACTGGCCTTTGGCTGCAGACAAATAAGTTAATTCACATCCATGTCAATAACTCAGTCACACTAAAATTGAATCAATGAATATAATTAGGACTCCAAGTATGCTGTAATTTGGCAATGATGGTACTCATAGTGAGGTGGTGAGATTAATCACTGGGTGTCGTAAATGAAATGTGCTGGTTCACAAAGAATCCAGCACAATTTCCCTGGCTGGAATGAGGGTTGGCAGTCGTGGGTTTTCCTGGATAGCGTCGGGCCCATACACTCTGGGGGAGCCTGAGTGCGCTACCGTGAAAAGATGCAAGCGTGAAGAATGTTCTCCATCACCTGGAGATTCAGGGTCAAATGAGTCAGTGTTCTCTTTTGGCTGCCCAGGTTTTGGGGGGTGCTAAATGTCTTTACCAGCCCAGGAAACCTGTGGTCCCCCAACTATCCAGTACAATGGAGGAAAATTCGAAATGAAAATACCTCATGCAAACTCGAAAGCTCATCCATGAAAAACTAACCACTTGTTCTGCACATGAATCTTCTGAATTTGGTTTTCTGGTTTACAAACCCACAGCAGATCAGAAATAGCAAGTTACAAAATGAAACAGAGCAAAGTATACATGAAATGACAATGGGCAATGAGGAAACTCTGGAAAATAACACAAACACAGCAGACGTGGGACATCCAAGAACATGTCCGTTTGGGTCATTAAATGTAGGAGCAAATAGCTCTACAGACTGCAGCAGGTATTATGTTTATCTACAAATTTCACCACCACACACACCACACGCTTACAAACATAAGCAGGTCTTATGTTTATCTACAAATTTCACCACCACACACACCACACGCTTACAAACATAAGCAGGTCTTATGTTTATCTACAAATTAAGAAACATGTTCATAATTACGATGTTCAGGTGCCCTGAAGAGACTGATAATCCTTGTAGTTTATGGAGTCAAGGGATGCAATAATATGTTTAAGCACAGTTCTATCTCCCACACATATTAACGGGCTCATACATGGTTCTTAATATGTATCAGGCATTATTATCTAGCATTTGACGGTGCTCGTTTCAGACAAAGAAAATGAGGCTCAGAGAAATTAACTAACTTTCTTAAATCACGGGGTCATTAAGTAATGAAGCATGAATTCAAACCCCAGCGGCCAAGCCCCAACCCTGCTTTTAAGTACCACAACACATAGCTCACTTGTGACACTTCCAGATAGCCAGAAGCTTTCTTCTATTGGAAACACATCCTACTACCCTCTAGAATAAAATTATTGGAAATACGTCTTTAAAAGGAAACTAACTAATGTAACTCTTTGGAGCCTGGGGGAGCCTGTGCTATTCTCATTAAGCATGAGTATTAGTGAGTTGATTTCAAAGTTTATTAAATGAGTAAGTGTGGGAAACAAATTAGGAAAGAAACTATTCAGAGGAATAAAAATGACAGAAACAGAAGTTTTAAGGTTATAATGTCCTCATGTTACAAAGCATGTGTCTGTAGGCTGATATAGGTCCAAATATATTGAATTCCTATGGACTGATGGTTTTGCACACACATTAGATCTCTTTTGGAAAGAATAAACACATACATTTGATAAAGAAGTTTGGTAGTAGTAAAAGAGATTGTGCCGTTGAGTGCAGGTGATTGTCACATTCTGTGGTATAAAGATAACCAGCTATGGAGTAGAGGGCTGGATTTGATTGCTGTCTCTACTATTTGCAAGCTCTTTGACTTTGTGCAAGTTAACTCCTTGTATCTTTCATTTTCTTATCTGCAAGACTGGGAAAATAGTAATATGTGCTTGCCAAGTTATGAGGGAGGATTAAATGAATTGGTCTTCATGTATTTCTTAAGACATGGTACTAGATCGGAGTTGGCAAGCTCTTTTCTGTAAAAGGTCAGACTTTGAAATATTTGCAACATTTCTGGCTACCAGGACAGAACTGCAGCCACTGAATTACAGAAGTCTTTTCTTTTCGTGGGAAAATAGCCATACAGCATACAGAAATTAATGAGCACAGTTGTGTTACAATGAATCTTCATTTACAAAAACAAGCTGTGGGTCAGACTTGACCTCAGGACTGTGGTTTGCTGACTGCTTCACAAGATAAATGAGGGTTAATATCATCAAAGGATTTTGATGAGAAGTCATTGGCATACTATATGAAAAGTATGTGGTACAGTATCTTGCCCGTGAAAGGTGTTTAGCAAATGATAGTTATTATTGTAAGGCAGATACTTTATATGTAACCTAGAAAATTACATATGGCTTTCCAATCATCAGATCCTCTGTCCTAGCTTCTTAATTTTCATCAAGGAAGGTTAAGAGACAAGGTTAACTTAGCTAAGAAGTAACTATGTGCAAGAATAAATGTAAGCAAAATGACAGAATTTGGTTACAGTTCCAAGATTCCTAGTTCAAAACAGAATAGGAAGAAAGGCTAATTTTCTCCTGATGTGGCCTTCCCTGACCTCGCAATATGTCCCCAGAAGGCTGTAGACCCTTTCTCCTTTATAAAACATTAAATGTGACTACCTTATATTAGTAACAGGTGTATTAATGGAGGTGCCGATGGCAGTCAGGAACAGGCTGAATGACATGAATTCTTCCCTTCATAAATGGGCATCTTTCCATGAAAGCACAACATCATTTGTTGAAGGTCAAGTAGACTAGAATTTCAGACCTGGAAACATTTGCCTTGAAGCATCAAAATAATTGAATACTGTAATGGCTCAGCACCTGGCTTAAAGTTATAATACCAAGATTTACATTATTCTTAGCCACAGGCATATTTTTCACCAGCTTTTAACAACCCACCTCCTTTTCCCCTTCCCTCCCACACAATAACTGGGATGACTTGTCTAGATCTTAGGCAAAAATTCACTTAGCACATCAGCTCCTGGAAACAAATGCACTTAACCAGAAAAATAGGGACATCAACCAGCAAAGATGCATCCTCATTTAATAGAGCTTGAAATTACTATAATCTGTAAAGTACAGTGAGAAGAAGAAGTTTCACCTGCCTGCACATCAGTCATTGATTCTCCATTTGACTTGGAGGGACTCTGAGGGACCGACCTGAGCCTGAGAAGAGGCAAGATTCCCCTTCAAGGACACACTGGGAACTTACGGACCTCTTTCTCCATGGTGCAGAGCACAGAGGTAATTACATAATTGTCTGTTCAATTACTTTATTCAAGAATCACAATCTCAAATTCCATAAGCCACCAGAGAAATGGCATCAATGAATGAAGCAGTTCATTTTAGGGACTTCAATTAACGGAAAGGGGTGTGTCCCAATAAAGTCTCATACAGTCAACTGTTTCCATGCTGGCATACCCCACTGTTAATTGATTTCCCACATTTTCAAGGCAGCAGGAAATATCATTTTTAATACTTTTATTTTTGGCTTTACAGAATTACTGCAAAGATAGTACAAAGTTCCTGTAAATCCAATGGGGATACCCAGTGCCCCTATCATTGACATCTTACATTAGGATAGTATATTATTATTAATTATTACATATTAGTATAGTATTATACATTAGTATAGTGTTATACATATGCATAGTATGTGTGATATACATTATTCATTACTATAAGTGCTACTAATAATTATTATACATTAGTATGTATAACAATATATATTATAATATATATTATACATATGTATAGTATTATACATTGGTATTAGTATTAGCAATAATTACTATATGTTAGTATGGTATATTATTAGTATGGTGTAGTTATTATTATTAACTGAAGCCCATATTTTAACCAAAAGTATAAATGGTAAATGTTCTGGTATTTAAATATTGATCACTGTGATAGGCAGAATAATTGATTCCCTCAAAGATGTCCCAAATACATAGGCAAAATAATTGTTCTCCAAACATTTCAAAGGCTTTCTAATCTTTGGAACCTATGAATAGGCTACCTTACATGGCAAAAGAGACTGTGAAGATGTGACTGAGATAAAGGTTAAGCTAATGGAGAGACTGGGAGCTTGTCCTGGACTATTCTGGTGGACCCATGGGAATCACACATGTCCTATTAGAAGGAGGCAGGAGGGTCAGAGTAAAAGGAGCTGTGATGAAGGCAGCAGAGATAGGACTGATGTGGCCATGAGCAAAGGAACACTGGAAGCTTCCGGAAAAGGAAAATGGTCACGAGATGGATTATACCTGAGAGCCTCAGAAGAAATTGAACCTTGAAGATACCTTCAAGGGATAATGATGTTGATGATTCTCTTGCTAGTCCAAAATTATCTTTGTTCAGATTTCAAATCATGAGGCACATGTCCCAGGGGCCCAACCTAGACAAAAGAAAAGCTTTGTAGATAAAGTCTTATTAAGAGAAATCAGAATAGGCCATTGAGGATTTTTCTTTAGACCCTTGAAATTGAACAGACTGACAATACACTCTGAAATGGTGCTCTCTCTGCTTGCATAATTTTAAAAAGCATAGTCACCCCATCTGTAATGACACTTCACCTGCAAACCCAGTAAGACCCATTTTAGATTTCTGAACTGGAGGATAATACATGAGTGCTGTTGTAAGACTATGCTAGTGGTAATTTGTTGCAGCAGCAAAAGGAGCTAATACAGGCATCAATTCAATGAGAAAGAAATACTCTGTTCCATTAAACAGAGACTCATCCACTAGGCCCCCATTGTGCAGAGGGTGCATGTCTGCTGTGTGACGCTAGTCTTAAAGGGGACCGAGACTGTGCCCCCTCTGTATCTCAGACCTTAAAACAGCACTTGACACAGAGAAAAGACTCATTACATATGGATTAAAGTAATGCTTTTTAGCCCTTGAAGAACTGCTATATCAATGGTTGTCTTTGATATGCTATACATTCTTTATTCTTCTTTGGCAAGAAGTGTGAGAAATATCAACTCTATTTATCTCTGTCCACTTAGGGCTCCTGAAGTACTTATCCTTATTTCCAAGCAACTTTAAGTATGTCTTTGGTTTCTTATTATGGAACAAAATGAGATACATACTTAACGGTTTGCAGATTAAGTATCATTGCAGATGGGGTGACTATGCTTTTGAAAATTATGCAAGCAGAGGGATCACGGTTTCAGAGTGCATTGTCGGTCTTTCACTTTCAAGGGTCTAAAGAAAAAAAAACTCATTGGCCTGTTTTGATTTCTCTTAATAAGACTTTAATTGTGAAGCTTTTCTTTTGTTTGGGTTGGGCCCCTGGGATAAGCGCCTCATGACTTGAAATCTGAACGAAGATAATGTTGGACTAACAAGAGATTCATCAACATCATTATTCTTTAAAACTCTGCAAAGCCCAGTGTGTTTGCACCATTAGACTTCAGTTTTCCTCTGCAAAGAGAAATCAAAGGCGATATGAGAAGACCACACACACACACACACACACACACACACACACACACACACAAAGCACAGAAATGGGAATCTCAGGATCAATGCATTATTTTTTTTCCCAGAGAGGTTCTGATGGGAGAAAGGGCTTTTCTGCATCTCTTTCCCTACATCTTGCCCCTCCTGCCCACCCTTGTCCTTTACCCCTGCACAAACACATTGTAGACCCAGCCATTGGACACCACTCCTGTGTTTTCCCTGTTTCCTCTTTGACACCTCAACCCTGGCAAGGAAGGCATAGCCTATGCCATCCTGGGTAATTATAGTTTGAACACTTTTCCCCCCAAGTCTCATGTTGAAATGTGATCCCCAATGTTGGAGGTGGGGTCTGGAGGGAGGTGTTTGAATCATGGCGGCAGATCCCTCATGAATGGCTTGGCGCCGTTCCTTTGGAGATGAGTGAGTTCACAGAAGAGCTGATTGTTGAAAAAAGCCTGGTCTCCTCTCACTCTCTCACTGTCTCGCTCCTTCTCTCTCTTGCTCCCACCCTCCCCATGTGACGCACTGGCTCCCCTTAGCCTTCCACCATGATTGTAAGCTTCCTGAGGCCCTCACCAGAAGCAAATACGGGCACTATGCTTTGTGTACAGCCTGCAAAACTGTGAGGCAAATAAACATCTTTTCGTTATAAATTAGCCAGTCTCAGACATTCCTTTTTAGTAACGTAAAAATGGCTTAACACTCTAAGCCTGTTTTGAGCACATTCCATTGAGGTCTGCTCACAGGTGATTGTCTCCTCCACACACCTCTGTAATCTGTGCTGTTGCTATTAGTGTATCCCTCTCATGATGTCGCTGCTGTGGACACAGCCTGCGCCCCCTCCCCAGAGTTATATTTCCATAGACCTTGCTCTTCCTATATATTCCAGAAGCAACTCAGCTGGGGTGTGGCCAAGAAGGGTGACAATCACAGAAATGATTTCTCTCTTCTGCCTCCTTCAGGAAAATCTGGGCTCCAAAATCTGCTTCTACTGATACCTGGCTGTGGCCAAGGTCTTTCCACCCCTCCAAGGCCTCCATTTTTTTATCTTCATAAGACAGAACGATCCAACCTGCCTATCAGTATTGTGAGTGTGTCACGGCTCCCCTGAAGTCCTGCAAGTTCTTGACTGCAGGTTCCCAGGAAATGGCAGATGTGACTAGCAATGATTCATTCATTGTTTCATTAGTCAAGCCAGCTTCCCTGATGATCTACTGGGTGCAGGACTCTGGCATGGCAGGCTGTGCATTCTGCCCGTGCCCAGTTCACATTTCAGCCCTGTCTTTTGCTGCCTGGGTGAGCTGGGCTGAATTACAGATCCTTTGCACTTCAGTTTTCTCCCTTCTAAAATAAGTGCTACAGTGGCATTGCCCTCAGAATTGTTTTGCAAGGAAATCAAGGAGTGTCTTGCCTAATGTATGCAAGACACATAATTGGCCCTAGAAAATTTTAGATAATAATAATGCCACTATTACATTTATCGAAGGGCTCAGACAGTGTGAGTCCCGAGCTGTGTGTTAACCACTGCAATTATTGCTAGTAATGATGTTATTTTAAACTTGTTTAATTATTCCTATATGTACACAGTAGTGCACCCTTATTTGGGGTTTAACTTACACTGGTTTTAATTACCAAAGTTCAAAAATAGTAAGGTATTTTGAGATAGAGAGAAACCACATTCATAAAACTTGTGTTACAGTATATTGTTATAATTGTTCTACTTTACTATTAATTATTATTGTTAGTCTGTTATTGTGCTTAATTTATACTTTTATGATTTAAATTTTTTGTAGAGATAGGGTCCTACTATGTTGCCCAGGCTGGTCTTGAACTCCTGGCCTTAAGCAATCTTCTTGCCTCTGCCTCCCAAAGCACTGGAATCACAGACAAAAACCACCATAAACAACTTCCTAATTTATAAATTAAACTTTATCACAGTTCTATATGGATAGGAAAAAACATAATCTACGTAAGGTTTACACTATCTGCAGTTTCACACATACACTGAGGGTCTTGCACTGTATCCTCTGCAGATAAGGGGGAATGACTGCATACACATATATGTGCTTCTATGTGACTATCCACATTTAGATGCAGGAGTAGGTGCAGGTGGATACAGGTACGGGGTATACATAGATAGACATAGAGATGTGTTTTTCCTCTTCAAAGAGCAAGGACTTAGGAGAAAACAGAACTAACAAACTGGAACATAGATTTGAGGAACTTGCCCAGAACACAGAGAGACAAAGCCCTGAAAAATATTCTACAGAAGATAAGAGACATGAAGGATAAAATAGGCAGGTGTTCCATAAGATGAGAGAAGAATGAAGAGGAGCAGCATTTGAAGAGATGAATCTAAGCATCATCTTAAGTTCATTTTTGTGAAATGCACCTTCAGATTCAAGAATTTACATCAAAACCCCAAGCAGAAGTTTTCTAAGCCCGTGTCTAGATAGCACTTGGTGAGTAAATTCAAGCAAACTTTAAAAATACAAAATAGTGGCCAGGCGCAGTGGCTCACGCCTTAATCCCAGCACTTTGGGAGGCCGAGGCAGGCAAATCACGAGGTCAGGAGTTCAAGACCAGCCTGGCCAGCATGGTGAAACCCTGTCTCAATAAAAATACAAAAAATTAGCCAGGCATGGTGGCATGTGCCAGCTACTTGGGAGGATGAGGCAGGAGAATTGCTTCAATCCAAGATGCTGAGGTTGCAGTGAACCGAGATCTCACCACTGCACTCCAGCCTGGGCGACAGAGCGAGACTATGTCATATATATATGTGTGTGTGTGTGTGTGTGTGAAAATAATAAAAATTATGATAAATTTAATGATGATTAAATTTAAAAATATTAAAAATCAAATGATGCTAAAATTCCAAGTAATAATAATATATAATTCTAACAATTTGGCATTGGATATTTTGTTTATGGTGGTTAAGTACATATAATTTGAAATTACGTTACAGTGCCCTAATATTTAGATTTTAAAAAAATCAAGCATACTACAAAAGTCACTTAAAGATAAAATTATATATGTCCTTTTCAGGGACATGGATGGAGCTGGAAGCCATTATCCTCAGCAAACTAACGCAGAAACAGAAAACCAAACACCGCACGTTCTCACTTAAAAGTGGGAGCTGAAAAGATGAGAACACATAGACACATGAGGAATAACAACACATACCGGGTCTTGTTGGAGGGGGAGAGTAGCGGGAGGGGGAGCATCAGGAAGAATAGTGAGCGGATGCTGGGCGTAATACCTTGGTGATGGAATGATCTGGGCAGCAAACCACCACGACACACGTTTACCCATGTAGCAAACCTGCACATCCTGCACATGTACCCCAGAACTTAAAATAAACGTTGAAGAAAAAAATACAATGATATAGACAGAATACAAGAAAACTAATGGAAAAAGTATGTACAATAAATGCCAACCAGGGAAAACCTGGTAAGGTTTTATTAAATGTCAGAGAAATAGTATTCTAGGCAAAAATGTTCTGGATACAAATAGAATACTAAATAATGACATAAGAAACAACCTACGAGTTTGTGAGAAATCTAAAATTGGAAGTAACTAAGAACACAATTTAAATGTAAGTTGCTGTATGTACTGTCAGAAATATAAGGTGAATTTAACAAATAATTTTAGGAGTAAGAAGGTTTATCATACCTTACTTGGAAGCTGATGTGCCAAACAGATATAAATGAGGAGGAAAAGCAATAGAGGAGCAAATTTTAACTAAAGGACTTATTTAAACGAAAGAATATGCATTTCCTCTAAACACAAAATATTTCTAATGATATAAAAAATCTTTAAACAATTAATTTAAAACGAAACACTTTTTTGAGCAGTTGATTTCATCCATATAGATTCTTTTTATTTATTTATTTATCTAACTTTTATTTTAAGTTCAGGGGTGCATGTGCAGGTTTATTATATAAGTAAACTTGTATCATGGGGGTTTGTTGTATAGACTATTTTATAATCACACAGGTATTAAGCCTAGCAGCCATTAGCTGTTTTTCCCGACTCCCTCCCTCCTCCCATCCTTCACCCTTTAGTAGGCCAGAGTGTGTTGTTCCCCTCTATGAAGACGTTTTTAGTTTTTTGGTTTTTGTTTTTGAGACAGGGTCTCACTCTGTCACCCAGGCTGGAGTGCAGTGGCACAACATTCGCTCATTGCAGCCTCCACCTCCTGGGCTCAGGTGATCCTCCCACCTCAGCCTCCCAAGTGGCTGGGATTACAGGGCCATGTCATCACACCCGACTAATTCTGTATTTTTTGTAGAGATAGTGTTTTGGTGTATTGCCCAAGCTGGTCTCAAACTCCTGGGCTCAAGTGACCCCCCTGCCTCAAACCTCCCAAAGTGCTGAAAACACATTTTTAAACCAGAAAAATATTAAAAGCAAACCAAATCTTCATAGATTTCGGATTTATGTAAAACAAGAAACTATAATACAAATGAGAAACATTTCGAGTTGAACCACAATGAAAACAAGGTCTACAGATCCTGGCACAGGCGCGGAAACGATGTGTAGAAGACACATCACCATACATGTGTTCTGGAGTGAGAATTTTAGAAAATAGAACAAAAGAGTAACAGTGAGTAGAGTAAAGAAAGCAATTAGAAATAGAGAAATTAGTTCAAAGGAAATCACAGGAGACATTGAAAGAACCAGTAAAACCAACATGGAATCTTCAAGGAAACCAAGGAAACGGCAAAACCATTTGAATGATCGATTGAAAGAAACAGTGTGTGTGTATGTGTGTGTGCATGTGTGCATGTGCTGTGCGTGTGTGTTTAATAAAGGTAAAGACAAGAGAAGAGACAGCCATAGATAAATTATCGTCTTTGGAGAAGATCAGAGATAGTTTTCCTCCTCATTCTTGAACTTCCTTCTCAGCTTCAGTAAGAATGGTGACTCTCTTGCAGGGCATGTGGGAAGGAATTAAACTTCAGTTTTGTTCAGCCTTTCTAAAAAACAAATAAGTAACCGCTGTATGAGAGACAAAGCTAATAAAATGTGTGGCATTATGAAACAATTGAGATCACATCTGATATGAGGAAAGGAATTAATTGTTAGAAAAATATGCGAACACTGGCCTTTGCAAACTTATCTCTACTGTAAGAACCTATAAAAACAAGGGTAATGGTGTCAGAACTTCTGAGCCAGCATTAATGAGTTTCCTATTTTTTGTTTTTGTTTTTGAGACAGAGTTTCACTCTTGTTGCCTAGGCTGGAATGCAATGGCGTGATCTCAGCTCACTGCTACCTCTGCCTCACGGGTTCAAGCAATTCTGGCTCAGCCTCCCAAGTAGCTGGGACTAAAGGCACCTGCCACCATGCCCAGCTAATATTTGTATTTTTAGTAGAGATGGGGTTTCACCATGTTGGCCAGGCTGGTTTCGAACTCCTTACCTCAGATGATCCACCTGCCTCAGCCTCCCAAAGTGCTGAGATTACAGGCGTGAGCCACCGCACTCAGCCTATTAATGAGTTTCTGACAGAAAATTTGTCTTGCAACCAAATCAGGTTGTGTGTGGACTTCCCCTTCTTGGTGACCTTCCTACGCTCATGTGAACCTGCATGTGCTCTGGTGCCCACACTCTGCCCTTTATGTATTAGTAGGAGCACAGCTTTCATGGTAGAGATAAAGATTGAAGAAGAAGGGATTAGCAAGACTTGAATGAAAAGAATTTGGTAGTAAGAATAATTTGTAAAATATCCTATCTGATCATTTTTACAGTATCAAATTTGGTCCATTTGCTGTTACGTGCAGGGGCTATACAGAAGTTTGTTTTTCTGAACAAGAAGGATTTATAAAAAAGTAATTAACATTTATAATAATATTGTTATTATTTTAAGTGCCCATTAGGCCAGATGTCTAAAAAATAGTTATAATTTATCTCCAATCTTTACAAAATCACAGCAAGGGAGATACTGTTATACCCATTTCACAGATGTAAAAGCTTGAGGCAGTCACTAGTTATAGCAGAGCCAGGATTCTCAGCCATGTCCCTCCAGAACTAAAGTCTAGCTCTTTAAAATTCATTGTTATCTTCCCAATTAGAGGGAAAAAATGTGTAGACTGACAGGTGACTTCTCAACCAAAATCATTGAAAGTATCTCAGCAAAAATATCCTTTAAAAATGATAGTGAAATAGACTTTTCAGACAAAGAGAAACTGTCTTTGTTACCAGAAGACCCACATTAAAGAAAATATCAAGGGTTGTTATTCGGGAAGAATGAAATAATCCCAAATATTGGCCAAAACACACACACACGCACACGCAAACATACACACACACAAACACACACATACACCCCAAAACAACAATAACAAAAAGCCAAGACGGAATTAAATCATCAAAAAGGATGAATATGCAGAATGAATAATGACCACACAAAACAATAACACAAATACAAATTATCACGTGAAAAATTTAATGCACACATAAACAGAATTAACATGCATGGCAAAATGGCATTTAATTCAAAAAGTGCATAAATGAAGTTAAACAATTCTAAGATTTGTGCCTTTTCCTGGAAAAGAAGAAAAGCCACAATTAATGCAATCGTTAATATTTCAATTATCCATATTGCTATCTTTATGATAATCACTTAGAAAGAGTAATATTATTTATAATTTCCTAATTCATAGGGAAAATATGTAAATAAACATTTTCTAATTTGGAATAAGAAAAGACAAAACAGACAAGACAAACAGAAAAACAAAAGCAGATTAAGCTGACAGCCCAAATATATTAAGAATTGCATTACGTATAAGGAGACTGAATCTAACAATTAAAACAGAAATAAGCATCTCTTTGGATTAAAATAAAATTATATTTATAGGAGATTCACTTAAAACAGAGACAGAGAAAGACTGAAAAAATTAGACCATGCAAGCTATACCAAAGAGATTTTGTGACCAGAAAAATATCTGACAAATTAGTCTTTAAGATAAAATGTACAACTAGGGATAAAGAGACTTCATAAAAGTTTAAAGTCATTGAGAAAATAGAATGATTCTCAATGTGCTTGCACCTAGTTTAGCCTCAAAAGGTGGTTATTTTGGGTGACATTGATTATATGCTTCTATATGTATTCTGCTTTATGTTTTTAAATCTATGTCTATTAGTCCGTTTTCACACTGCTGTAAAAATACTACCTGAGACTGGGTAATTTATGAAGGAAAGAGGCTTAATTGACTCACAGGTCCACATGGCTGGGGAGACCTCAGGAAACTTACACTCATGGCGGAAGGCGAAGGGGAAGCAAGGACTTTCTTCACGTGGTGGCAGGAGAGAGACGTGTGAGTGCAGGAAAACTGCCATTTATAAAACCACCAGATCTCATGAGAACTCACCCACTATCATGAGAACAGCATGGGGGAAACCATCCTCATGATGCAATCACTTCCTTCCCTTGACACATGGGGATTACAATTTGAGATGACATTTAGGTAAGAACCCAGAGCCAAACCATATCACTGTTTTTTTTTTGTTTGTTTGTTTGTTTGTGTGTTTTTGAGACAGAGTCTCGCTCTGTCGCCCAGGCTGGAGTGCAGTGGTGCGATCTCAGCTCACTGCAAGCTCCGCCTCCCGGGTTTACACCATTCTCCTGCCTCAGTCTCCCGAGTAGCTGGGACTACAGGCGCCGCCACCTCGCCTGGCTGGTTTTTTGTATTTTTAGTAAAGACGGGGTTTCACCATGTTCGCCAGGATGGTCTCGATCTCCTGACCTCGTGATCCGCCCACCTCGGCCTCCCAAAGTGCTGGGATTACAGGTGTGAGCCACCGGGTCTGGCCAATCACTGTATTTTTAATTGTTTACAATAAATGTATGAGGAACTGCTATAGGATTAAATAAGAAACTACTCATATTTGTTCAACATGTGATTAATCCCTAGCAAGCACTCAGTAAATGGTAACTGGGATCGTCACACATATCACCATCATCATTAACTTTTTGTAATTGAAACAGAACAATGGTCAAATAGGAAAAAGTAGGAACTGGAGTCCTACAGAGCCAATTGTTTTTACTATAATTCATAAAAGCAAAGCGTGAGAGTCATTTGTCTCGCCCAGCATTTATAAGCCATCCTCCCTGAGACATTTAGGGCTCATCAGATGCAAGCCATGGAAGATACAAAAGTATAATCACTATTTAGTATTTCCATCACTCCTGTAGGCCCTGTCTTTGATCCATTTTGACTTAGTTGTGTTTCCAGAACTCCAAGTACCTGATCATATCTTGGGGTCACGTGAGGGAAACTTGGCCTTGAGGAAAGGGGCTTCACAGACAAGCTGTTTATTGTTACTCTCCCAGGGAATTCAGTCCGGAGCCCAGAGCCTGGGTTTCCGTGAGTAACTCCTGACATCTGCTGGCCAATGTGCTCCTGGCCTGTTCACTGCATGCTGAGAGCCAGAGAATGCTCACTCAGGACAGTATGTCTGTGTTGGATTTTTTTTTTTTTTTAATATTTAGAGAACTTTATTATAGTGTTTATCTCAAAAAAAAGAATAAAAAATTCAATTATTAAAAGGCCAGGCATTCTCTAATTTTCATGAACTATAAGTAGAAATGATAAGGAAAATAAATGTCCAAACACGCAAATAACCATCAGGTTAAAGTAGGAATTAAAATCTCAATTACAAGCCATTTAGGAATTAACAAAAATGACACCGCATATCAAATTATAGAAAGGCAACAAAACTGCAACCAGAGGCTGACTCTTATAACTAAAAAACTGATGGATTTTTTTTTTCTTGTGGTTACATCGGTAAATTCTTCGGTGGTAATTTCTGAGATTTTGGTGCACCTGTCACCTGTGCAGTGTACACTGCACCCAGTATGTAGTCTTGTATCCCTCACTCCACCTCCCAACATTCCCCGAGTCCCCAAAGTCCTTATATCATTCTTATGCCTTTGCATCCTCATAGCTTAACTCCCACTTATAAGTGAGAACATGCAATGTTTGGTTTTCCATTCCTGAGTTACTTCACTTATGCATTTGAGAGAGCTCACAGTTCAATTCACCCTTCGGGCTTATGAGTCCAGAAGCTTTTGCACAGCCAAATTGAAAAAAAAAATGACACTTATAAAGTGAGTAGAAGCCCTGATGGAAGATTTGCCTAAAGCATAGGAGCCTGGATGTTGAAGTCTGTCTCATAAACCTACACTCACCTCCTAGTGGTACATCTGTATCCCAGCTAAATAACACCTTTGTGCCTCAGTTTCCTTGTCTGTGAAATGGGGCTGAAAATATGACCTACATGATAAGATTATTATGGGATGGAAGCAGTTAAGGCATATATATATAAAATATATATATATATATATATATGGTAGAACAGTTCCTTGAAAAGAACAATTTCTTAATATGTGAATGTTGTTATTAAACCCTAAAATTGTGACTCATACAATCTAATAAAGCTATTAATCAACCTAATTTACTGCACATTTATTTTAAAAATCCTAAATTATGGGGGCTATTTCCATTCTGCCAGCACTGCAGGAAGCTGCAGATAGCTCTGGAAAATAGTAAATGTGCTGTATATAACAACTTCTTTTATACCCTGCTTTTATTCTAAAATATGAGAAGGCCTGGGTGTAAGTATGGCTGAGAAGTCTTTTATTGTTACTATTAACGTGAAAATGAGCTTGTGTAATACACTCTGATTGTGTCTAAATCATCCCAGCTCTTGGTCCGTTTCACATCGTCTCAGACAAAGAACACTGGGCCTTATATAGTAATCACACATTAATAGGCATTAGTTGTGGTACAAAGAGCTTTTTTAGTGGATTAATTGAAACTCTCACTGTGCAAGCTTGAGGACCTCCGCTAGTGACATGGAACATGCAGTCTTACAATTAATGATAAAAACTAAATATTGTCATGGATCCCACTGCCAACACTTTGCTTAGGAAAGTCACCAGCCTGAGCCATTCTCACGTTAGAACTTGGAATCCCACAGATGGGCTGTACAGCATAAAGACTGAGGCATGGATCCTATACGCAAGCCAATGAGGTTTAGATGCTTGTTCTGCTAGCTACTAACTGTGTGACCTGGCGGGAATCAGGGGTGCTCTCTGAGCATCAGTTTCTTCATCTGCAAAATGACAATTACAGAAAGAGTCCCTATCTCATTCAGTCACTGTGAGGACAAAGTGAACCAGCTTGTGTGTGAATGCACCCATCATAGAACCTGGCATGTAAAGAGTGCAAAGTAAGTGTTACTTGCTATTATTATTATTAGTTTATTAATTGGGTCCTCACAGGAAATACATGGTACACTCAAAATGGGATTGAATTGAATAAATTTAATAAAGATAGTAGTTAAATAGATTGGACAACATTAAATAAATGGGAGATGGCACTGCACCCAGGACCTAGCAACAGTGGGAAGCCATCACACGAACTCCATACCACTACCCCAACCCAAGGAACAAGAGGAGGGGACAGTTGCCACATCATACAGGAGCTTTGGCATTAAGAAGGCCTTGACATCTGACGCCACGTAAGCTGTGGCCTCCGTAAAAGGAACACAGACAACACCAAGTCACGGAGAGCAGGGAGAGAGGGAAGGTGATAAATCTCTTGACTTCTCTCTTCTTTTGACCCTGAAAACCCAGCGTCTCCAGTCAGAAAACTAACCAGAAGCCAGAGAGCAGACGGAGCCAGGTGATGCAATATGAAGAGGTCAGCCTACAGGTTAGAGGTCAGCCTACAGGTTAGAGGTCAGCCTACATGTTAGAGTAGTGCAGGGTGTGCTAGGGTTAGGAATACATCTGGAGGGGAGACTGGCAACTATCAATCCCCAAGGAGAGTAGTCTTGGGGCCATCTATATTATGCATGCAATCAGTATGAATAAACTGAGCAAATATTACCAATATAGCTGCATACCCCATTGCCAAGAAACACCAAGGGAACAAATATAACTGTGGAAGTGACTCAGTGCCTTCGAGTCTGGTTCTGGACTGCGAACAGGAAGAGTGAAAATCCTAACAAAAACAACTGAATAAAAATAGTAACAGCAACTGGCATTTCTATAATACTTTGTAATTTTCAAGTTGCTTTCACGTATAAAACCACATTTCAGCCTCGTAATAACTCTATTGGAAGGCAGGTATTTATTTCCATTTTAAAATGAGAAAATTGAGGATGAAGTGTTTAGTTGGCTGAGATCAAAATCCCTTGTGTAATTCTTGCTTAAATTTCCTAGAGGATGCATGAAACATGTTGATATCACATGTTAGTGTTCAGGAATACAAGATGTGGAATTTACTTGGTTTACTCATGTGTTCTGAGGCTTGTAACGTGTCAAGCTCTGTTCTAGACACTGGGGATCCAGCAGTGACCAAAACAAAGTCCTGCCTATTTTTGAGCTGCAGTTACTTTGGAAGAGTCTGGAAGTCCTTCAAGAAGTTAAAAGAGTTATTTATGACCCAGAAGTCCCAATAGAAATGAAAACATATATCCACAAAAGACCTTGGACATAAATATTCATAGCAGAATTGTTCATGATTGCCAAGTGTAGAAATAGCCCAAATGCCTATCAGCTGAAAGATACATAAAGTCATATATCCACACTGAAATATTACTTAGCAATAAAAAGGAATGAAGTACTGATTTATACTACAGGAAAGAATCTTTAAATGATTACACTAAGTGAAAGAAGCTGGTCCCAAAAACTACTTATTATATGATTCCACTTATATGAAAGATCCAGATTACGCAAATCTAGAGAAAAATTAAGTAGATTAATGGTTATTTAGGGTAGGAGCAATGAGTGAATGAGAATATTGGGAGGGACAGTGATAGCAACAGGAGGCAGCCAAATGCCCAGACAGACAGAGGTAACCCCATCTCCAAGCCGAAGACAGTTGAAAACCCGAAAGCCAAGCTTCAAGTTAAATCCTTGGACTGGATTGAGAACTTGTCTTCCTGTGTGGCACACTTTCCTCTGATTCATGCCTGCTCTTCACCTATTTTACATATAGCTACCCTTGCCTAGTTGGTTTTCTACACTATCATGCCAACCTTTGGATGGTGTCTTCACTTTATAACCTTTTTTGCATACTCACAAACCAATCAGCACACACTCCCCATCCTGTGCCTATAAAGTCCCCAGACTGAGTCAGTATTGGAGAATATGGCCTGACTTCAGGGAAGGAGATGGCCTGACTTCAGGGAAGATGACCTGCCCTTCCTGCCCCCTCTCCAGCTCCCCTCTCCATCTCCTCTCTCCACCGAGAGCTGTTTTCATCACTCAATAAATTCTCCACCTTCACCATCCTTAAATTGTCTGCATGACTTCATTCTTCTTGGATGTCAGACAAGAGTTCAGGACCCATTGAGTGTGGGTACCCAGAAAGGCTGTCACACTAGCCCTTTGCCTTTGCTGGCAGAAGGCAACCACTCCATGGATGAGGCAAGGGGCCAGTGAGCTGCTAACATGCTGTGGACAGTTGAACTAAAGGAGCTCTGTAACACCTCCTCTGGGGTTTCAGGATCATGGGCACCCTCACCTGGGAGCTGCCACATTTCCCTCAAGGCAACATGCCTGGACTGGCCCCAGGTCCCACTCAGAGCTTGCTCCTCTGTTGATGCCCAAAGCAGCCAGCCAGGTTCTGCAATCGCTCACTCACTTGTTCCCTTCTGCAGGGGGTTAAGCATGGCAGATTGAGTAGATGGGCATCCCTCCCACAAGTCTGGCAAAGGGGACTAAGAAAAATCCTGCATCAACAGCTAAATGATGTGGGGTTTCATTTTAGGGTAACAAAAATGTTCTAAAATTGGTCGTGTGGTAAATGCATAATTCTGTGGATACTAAAAGCCAATTGCCTGTACACCTTAAACGAGTAAATAGCATGTTATATGAATTGTATCTTTTTTTTTTCTTTAGACAGAGTCTGGCTCTGTCACCCAGGCTGAAGGGTAGTGGCACGATCTCAGCTCACCGCAACCTCTGCCTCCTGGGTTCAAACGATGCTCCTGCCTCTCAGCTTCCCAAGTAACTGGGATTATAGGCATGTACCACCACACCCAGCAAATTTTTGTATTTTTAGTAGAGACTGAATTATATCTTAATAAGGCTTTTCTTTTCAATGCACTACCCCTTGAAGTCTGAGATTTTTATCTAGTGAGATGTTGAAACTTTTAGCCAAACTTCTCTTGGTAAACTTCATATACTGTACTTGACCCAAAATATAATTGTGAGATATTTTGGATGTTCGTCCCCACCCAGATCTCATGTTGAATTGTAATCCTCAGTGCTGGAGGTGGGGCCTGATAGGAGGTTTCTGGGTCATGGGTGTGCATCCCTCATGGCTTGGTGCTGTTTTCATGATCGTGAGTTCTCAGGAGATCTGTTCATTTAAAAGTGTATGGCACCTCTCCCTGCCAACTCTCTCTCTTGCTCCTGCTTTCCCCATCTGAAACCTTGCTCCCACTTCAGCTTCTGCCATGATTGCAAGCGTCCGGAGGCCTCCACAGATGCTGACGCCAGAGCTATGCTTCCTGTACAGCCTACAGAAGGGTGAGACAATTAAACCTCTTTTCTTTATAAATTACTCAATCTTGGGTATTTCTTTATAGCAATGCAAGAATGGCCTAATACAAATTGGATTAGAATTTTTACATAAGCAATCACCTTGGATGTCCTGCTGAGCTGTGTCTTTCTGGAGGCATTTATGAGAAAAACTGAACACACACACACACACACACACACACATTCCTAGACCTGATTCTTCCTCCAACTTTACATCAATTTCAAATTAATAGAACTATGATTTGTTCAGATGATTAGGAACCTTTGCAGGAAAACAACTTCCTAGGCAACGCATGTTCCTTCTGATATTTTCATCAGCCTCATTTCCAAAGAAAAGGTGCCTGTTCTTTTCATGTGCTCTTCACTTTGTTTTATTTCATTCTTTGATGCTAAAAGTTAAAGCGTCTTCAACTTTTGTGCCGATTTCTTTGTAGATTGCATCACCCGCCTTGCTTAGAGATAAAACATACCTGTATCTCTGGCCTTGGGAAAATCTGAAAGCTCAGGGCTGCTCCCCAGAGCTAAGCTTTTATGGGCACATCTGCCTTTCACTGTCTTGGAAGATCATACTCAGGCCACCATGTCCCCCAGTCATAGGGGTTGCATCCTAATGCCTACAAATAGCCCTACTGGATCCTCTTCCTTTGGGGGGTTTGGGATAAGAAGATGGGCATTTGCTCTTCCTTGGGAGGGAATAGGGGTAACAGCACAATTGATTTTTCAAAGATAATCCACCTCCAGGAATCTTTCTTCCTCATCTCTCAAAGCTTCTAAAGTCTTAAAGCAAATAAAATATTTCAGTAATTGTGAAAAAAGTATTTTTTAAAAAAAAATCCATGCGTAGCAGATTCAGCATATTATTTCAAAATTTCTCATCTTTCTTGACACGTGGTTGGAACCCGAGTTTGGCATCATTGTGTGCATCTGTTTCTGCATGTTGGTCTGTCTGTGCATCTGGGAACAGGGAGTACAGACTGTGGGTGGGTTTCTGTGAGGGTCTGTGTGAGCATAGGGTCCATGGACTGTGGAGAGACTTAGGAAAGGCGGAAATGTTCCTTTTCGATTCCCCATCAAGAGGGAACCTGTCAAATCCAGGGCAGTTAATAAAATCCATCAAGTTGGAAGTTCTCCTTCAAAAGCCATGGAAATGTGAGTGAAGTATCTGTCTCATCCTCAGGGCATGGAAATATCTGTCCCATCCTCAGGGCAGTCCATCCTATATGATCTCATTATGCTGGACTCACAAGCCCTGTGTCCACTGCCAGAGAAAGAGGTCCTGAGGAGCAACAAAGGTGTTCTAGTTCTTCACATTCTATTTCCTTCAGCCTCTCCTTGGGGCCTAGCCCAGGAATAAATGCACAGTGGATACAGAGAGTGGAATAATAGCTTTGCATGAATATATTCATCCAGAAAAAAAGAAAGATACCATAATCAATGAACTAAATGTTCATGCCATGGTGTTATTTTTAAAAACCAGCAAGTCACAGAAAGTAAATTCTCTTGAAAGTAGAAAATACTGAAGGAAGAAAATAAGGACAGAAATATGTGAAATAGAAATAAAATATACAATAGAAAAACATCATCAAATGTAAAAGATATTTCAGTGAGAAGACTAATGAAATTGATTTGAATCTAGGAAGACTGATGAAGGAAAGTAAGATAATGAATAAATTGCAAATATTGACAATGAAGATAGGGCATCATTAAAGCTCCTATGTACATTTAAAAGAATAAAGTTATAATATAAACAATATTATTTTTAAAGAAAAAAATTCAGGTAACAAATTCCAAGAAAACTACTGAGAATATATAATGAATTTGATACAAGAAGGAGAAAATTGGAATATATCTGTGTTTAATAAATGAACTGCATGAATTTTTCTTAGAGCCTTATCTAAGCTAGCCCTAATTCCCTACTTATCTTCTATTATCCAGTTTTATTTTTATAGCAGTTATCACTACCTAAAATTATATCATCTTCTGTATATCTACTGCCTGTCTCCTTTCACAAAAGTATAACTCTTTTTAGAGTCTTGAGACATTTTGGATATGCTTTATTGTTGATTTTAGGCAGTGGAGGAGTCAGTTATATTTTTTATGGGCAGATAGTCTATTATATTTTTTAAATCTCCAGACTATGTGTTTATGTCATTATATTTATTATAAACATTTGTTTAAAAGTATTTTATTTGGATCCTATTGAAAAACTAAGTAATAGGGGATGAGAGTCCTCTCTGTCCTGATCAACTCCACAATCCTGGTATCTAAAGTAAGACTGACTCACATTAAGTACTCAAAAATATGTTCAAACAAACAAAGGCATACAGGAAGAAATAAATTTATTCATATTATAAATAATTTCACCATCTGAGAAATTTTTATGGCAGGAAATCTTGTTATCAATGTATAGTGGTGACCACAAATAGAGAAATGAGAAAATTTCCACCCAAAGAGGTGACTTTCAGAGATCCTTTCTTCTCCCTGTCTTCTACATTTCTTGAAGTTTCCTTCCAAAATATTCTCTTGTAAATTTTCAAATATATTAGATGTTTTAATACTTCATTATTGGGTGAACCCACCCCAATATTTCAACATAGGCTTCTTTCTACTTTCCCTAAGTGTCGGCTGGTCTGAGAAATAAGGGGAAAGAGTACAAAAGAGAGAAATGTTAAAGCTGGGTGTCTGGGGGAGACATCACATGTCGGCAGGTTCTGTGATGTCCCCTAAGCCATAAAATCAGCAAGTTTTTATTAGCAATTTTCAAAAGGGGAGGGAGTGTACGAATAGGGTGTGGGTCACAGAGATCACATGCTTCAAGGGCAACAAAAGATCACAAGGCGAGATCACAAGGTCAGGGCGAAACTAGAATTACTAATGAAGTTCCATGTTCTGCTGTGCACACATTGTCATTGATAAACATCTTAACAGGGTTCAAGAGCAGAGAACAGGTCTGACTAGAATTCGCCAGGCAGGAATTTCCTAATCCTAGCAAGCCTGGGGGCGCTGCAGGAGGCCAGGGCGTGTTTCATCCCTTATCTGCAACTGCATAAGGCAGACACCCCCCAGAGTGGCCAGAGGCAACCCCTCGACGGGAATGCATTCTTTTCCCAGGGCTGTTAATTATTAATATTCCTTACTGGGGAAAGAATTCAGCGATACTTCTCTTACCCATTTTTGATAATAAGAGAAATATGGCTCTGTTCTGCCCGCCCACAGGCAGCCAGACTTTAAGGTTATCTCCTTCGTTCCCTGAAAATCGCTGTTATCCTGTTCTTAAGGTGCCCTGATTTCATACTGTTCAAACACACAAGCTCTACAAACAATCTGTGCAGTTAACGCAATCATCACAGGGTCCTGAGGTGATGTTCATCCTCGGCTTACGAAGATGACGGGATTAAGAGATTAAAGACAGGCATAGGAAATTATAAGAGTATTGATTGGGGAAGTGATAAATGTCCATAAAATCTTCACAATTTATATTCTTCTGTCACGGCTTCAGCAGGTCCTTCCGTTCGGGGTCCCTGACTTCCTGCAACATTTCATGACATTAAGCCCCTTTCTCAGCAGACTACTTGCGTCTCTAAGTCTGTCTCCTCTGTCAGGAACTCCTGGGGGTCCCAGTGAAAAGGGTCCTCACCAGCATCCCCCTGGCCTGTGAACCCATAGGATCAACAGTCAGAAGGTGACAGATGGAAGATGTGGCTTCCTGAGCTCTCCTGTAGGGCTGCATTTCATAAAGTCATAGGGGAAGGCTGCTAACTTTGAAAAGTTTTAGCATCTATTCTGGACTGTGGTTCTCAGAATTCAGGACCAAAGTTGGGCACTATGTGTCAAGATATCTGCATAGAAAAGCCATCCCGGCGTTCAACGAGGAAAGAAGAGAAATTAGCAAAAATATGCAGTCAGGTCTTAGTATTAAGAATTGTATTTTCTCCCTGCAAAGGCTACCTGAGAATATCCAGAGACTACAGAGGTCATCAAGTTGACGCATCAATGTTTACATGTAAGTCATTCAAGACGTATCTCACTAGTTTGTGAATACTATACCCCTACCCTTTTGTCTCTATTGTGCTTTAGAAATATTTTCAATAAACCAATTTATGAAGGAGGGACCATAGGAGGAAAAGGCCAACCCTTCAGCACTGCATTCCATTTTTGGCCATACTCCCAGAAATTATAATTATAATCCAAAACAACAATCCACTCATTAACAATCTGGAAATAACATGCAGTTCAGGATGAAGTTTCTAAATTGCCTTCAGCCAGAGGACTCTCCAAACCACTTCATTGTCACGATCAACATGGAAAATCAACTTTCAGAGCAGTCTGAAGAACGTGCATATTCTTCTTCTAAATATCGTGAATATTTAAATATTGTATTGAATATCCTAATATTTAAATATTGTATTGAATATCCTAATAGCATATTTTGAAGGTTTGTTTTTCTGGAATACATTTAAGTATAGAGAGTTTCATGATTTAGTCATAAACACTAAAAGAAAACAATTATAGCACTTGTCAAATAAATACATAGAACAATTATGCTAGTGGTTCGCCAATCCCACACTGAGAAGCCTTTTTTTTTTTTTTTTT
This sequence comes from Mandrillus leucophaeus, assembly GCF_000951045.1. NCBI lineage: Eukaryota > Metazoa > Chordata > Mammalia > Primates > Cercopithecidae > Mandrillus > Mandrillus leucophaeus. Next base: position 5,067,294 of record NW_012103587.1, read on the forward strand.
TGAGACAGAGTTGCTCTTGTTGCCCAGGCTGGAGTGCAATGGGGCAATCTCAGCTCACTGCAACTTCCGCCTCCCAGGTTCAAGCCATTCTCCTGCCTCAGCCTCCCGAGTAGCTGGGATTACAGGCATACACCACCACGCCCGGTTAATTTTATATTTTTAGTAAAGATGGGGTTTCTCCATGTTGGTCAGGCTGGTCTTAAACTCCCAACCTCAGGCGATCCACCCACTTCGGCCTCCCAAGAAGCCTTTTAATTAGGAGAAGAAGCAGCCAAACGTTGGTCTCCTGCCCTCCTTTAACTCCCCATCTCATGAATTAGATTTTGTTTCATGAGGGCACCAAAGAACTCTCATCTCAGTCCTTTCTTCATCAAGGGCTAACCTTGTTTTAGGGACTTAGTAGAGGCGTGCTAAGATTACAGACTCTGAAGTCAAAGTGCTCTAATTTCAAACATCAGCTCTTGTACTACTTAAGATCTTTCTAAATTCAGCCGATCGCGGTGGCTCATGCCTGTAATCCCAGGACTTTAGGAAGCTGAGGTGGGCAAACCACTTGAGGCTGGGAGTTTGAGACCAGCCTGGCCAACATGGTGAAACCCTGTCTTTACTGAAAATACAAAAATTAGCTGGGCATGGTGGTGCACACGTGTAATCCCAGCTACTTGGGTGGCTGAGGCACTAGAATTGCTTGAACCTGGGAGGTGGAGGTTGCAGTAAGATGAGATTGTGCCACTGCACTCCAGCATGGGCAAGAGAGAGAGACTCTGTCTCAAAATAAATAAATAAATCCATACAATTCATGTTACCTCCTAACTATTCCATTTCCTCATCTGTAAAAGAGGCATTGAACATATTGTACAGTGTAATTAGATTACAATAAAATAATGTGGGCGAATCAGTTGGCACTAAATAAAAGCTCAGTTTATTCAAAAACTTACTATTTTTGTTTGTCTCTGCAATTCATGAAATTAGGAACAAGTAAGTTTTGGGCTGCGATTTGGCTGTATGCTGTCTTATTGGGAAACACCTGAAACATTTTTAAAGTACTTTATTGTTGGTTTTAGAAAGTGAGGAAATTAGATTTTTTTTATGGGCAGATATTCCACAATATTTTTAAATCTCTAAACTATGTGATTATGATATTATATTTATTACAAATATTTATTTTTAAATATTTTGTCTTGATTATTTTGAAAAATTAAGTAATAAATGAAGAAGCTCGCTAGATTTGCTGGGGATGGGAACTGAGCATGGGGGGTTACTGAGAAGAGCTGCAATTTACTACACACGACTGACACTGTCCACTGGTCAACAGCCACACAAAGGCTCCTCTACACATGCCACCATGCCCTCCTTACCGCTGGCTCAGAAAGCCTGCTTCTACGAATCTGCTACTATTTATTATATTATTGTTTTATTGCTTGAAGAACAGAAAATACAACCAATATTTGGAAAGCCCTAACTGAAATGGGTAACTAGGGAAGCATGACTTTCCCTTGTGTGTCCAGAAGCACCAGGTATAAAGTACACAGGACACAATCAGGGGTTAAATGAGAAAGAGACATGTTAGATTTGGTGGTTTGACATGGAGTGCTGAGCTGTCACGAAGATAACAGTGCATTAGATGCAGCATCATTGTGTTCTGAGAAAGTGATCAGATGGATCAGGCCTGTGAGAGGAGAAATCTCGGGGCAGATCCTGTTTAAGTCTGGAATTATTCATCCAACCAGAAATTCCAGGTCCTGCTAACAATATGCTGCCTTCATGGATATCCAGAAGCCAAGTGGAAAGGGACTCATTTGCATTTAAATTAAATTTGTATAAATATTTTAGTAAAAATAAATAGAGGCAACCTCAGTCTTGCCTAGAGTTGTTCCTCTTTGGCAGGAGAGGGAATAGAAATTGCCTATGTTATTGTGAGCTCTCTCCAGGCTCCCAGAGAAGGGCAAGGGGACCCAACCTCTGAAGTAATGCATTTTCCACTGAACTGCATTGTGAGATAGAATGAGTTCAGACTTTCCTTTCCTCTACTTTTTCAAACCAGAATGAAAGATAACCCTATATATTTTCTAGAAATTTCTCAAAATTCTAGAAATGACCTCAGTTAGAACAGAGCAAAATGTGGATCTAATTAAATTCAAGAGATGAGGAGGTAGAGGCAGACTACAACAAGAATCAGCAATTCAGTTTGCAGTTGAAGCCACCAACTAAGTGCCTGTTCCTGGAACACCAAGCTCATTTCCACTATCTGCTCACAAAAGGACAGGAGTGTTCTAACGCAGCAGAAAGAAAGCTTAACTTCAGGTTAGGGAGTGAGAATTTCGACAGGAGGGCAGAGGAAGTCTAGGGTGGGGTCTTGGTCAGGGAGACCCTCTCTGGAATGGCTGTAACAGGGTCTAACCAGGACAGACAGTAAATCTGGTGACTGACAGCTTTCAGATGAGCGGGACCTAAAGGATTTCCAGCCCAGAGGTGTGAGCTTAGGGCTGCCAAGGGTGCAGATGCAGGGCCAGGGCAGCCTCACTCACATCTACAGCCGTCCATTCCCATGAATTCTATGTAAATGGAGCCCCCCGGAGTTGTGCTAGGTGTGGGCGAGGTCCCTGTTGGAAACTGAACATGGCATAGTCTGGCAATTTTGTCTGAGACGGTGGCAGTTAAATATCTTCTTCAACCTTTCTTCCAGCTCTGTACAATCAATACTTCTCAATTTCCTAAATTCTAAGTACTCAACTTTCCCCATAAACTGGATCTTCAATCACTACATCTTGACTTAAAAGATTCCCTTTAACAGGGAAAATGTGTGTTCACCGTTATTGATGGAAAAAGTCAAATTCTATAATATATTTTAAAAGGTTCATTCTGAGGCAAATATGAGTGACCACGGCTGGCTCAAGGCATAGTATCAAGAGTTCCTGAGAATATGTGCCCAAGGTGATTGGGTTATAGCTTGGTTTTATACTATACATTTTAGGGAGACATAAGACATCGGTCACTACATGTACAGTTTACATCGGTTTGGTTCAGAAAGGCAGGACCACTCAAAGTGGGGACCTGCGGGTCATAGGTGGATTCAAAGATTTTCTGATTGGCAACTGGTTGAAACAGTTATTATCTAAAGACCTGGAATTATTACAAAGGAGTGTCTGACTTAAGATAAGGGGTTCTGGAGACCAAGGTTCTTATTATGTGGATGAAGACTCATAGTTGGTTATGCTTTAAGGCAATAGATGGCAAATGTTTCCTATTCAGACCTTTAAAATGTTCCGGACCCTCCGGAAAAGACCTAGTAAAGAAAGAGAATTTGCTACAGAATGCAAGTATCCCTCACAAGAGACAACTGTGCAGGACCATTCTAAAGCATGGCAAAGAAATACATTTTGGTGTAAAATACTTTGATTTCCCTCAGAGCCTGCTATCTGTCATGTGATATATGAAGGTCCGGTTGGAATTTGGTAACTTATTGTTACAGAGAGTCTGCTCTATCAGTCTTGAGATCTCTGTTTTAATGTTAATGCTGGTCAATTGTACCTGAACTTCAAAGGGAGGAAGGTATAATGAGGTATGTCCAACCCACCGCCCCCCACTCATGGCCTGAACTAATTTGTTTTTTGTTTTTTGTTTTTTTTTTTTTGAGACAGACTCTCACTCTGTTGCCCAGGCTGGAGTGCAGTGGCCCGATCTCAGCTCACTGCAAGCTCCGCCTCCCGGGTTTATGCCATTCTTCTGTCTCAGCCTCACAAGTAACTGGGACTACAGGTGGCCTGAAGTAGTTTTGCAGGTTTCTTTGGAATCCCCTTGGCCAAGAGGGAGCCCTTCCAGTTGGTTGGGTGCTTAGAATTTTATTTTCAGTTTTCACCCCTCATGTTTGTTCATATTGAGGCCTATTTCTCAAATATGTCGATGCTCCTGAAAGTCAAATGATAGGAATATGGCAAATAGCTATGCATTTGATGAGGTGGTGTTTCAGATGGCATGAATTTTTCAAAGTTTCCATGTAGAGGAAATGGCTAGCAATGTGAATCTTCATGTTTCCATTTTGAAATGAAGATATGTGCCTGTCATATACTGGAAAATCAATAAAATTCTGTTGAATAAATGTTGTGGAAAGAGGTTTATAAACATTCAGAGGAAAGCTGAATTTTCCTGAAATGATCCCTATTTCAGTTCCAAGGGCTTTATGTATTAAAAAATATCAAATATTCTTCTATTTTTTTTCCGTTACAGCTCTCACAAATGCTTGTGTGTTCTGAGAATCAAAGGGTCAGCCTTGGACACATCTGGCATATCAAGTAAAGGATTTCTCTGTAATTTTTGAAGAGATCTGGTATAATGTGTGCTCAAATGTTCTGAAGTGTTCATGAATCACTTAACTTGTGACTGACTCTAGAATTGTTTGTTATGTTTTCCATGAAAAGTGTTGTTTACACACACAGAATCTACTGCCTGCTCAAGCCTGCCTAGCTAAGCCATAATGTTTTCCAGGGATTCACTTCTCACCATTACAGCCTTGGACGGGGCAGGTCTGCTTGACCCTGGAGTATTCTAGTTCCCTTGCAATCGCTGTTCAGGAATGTATAGACCTATGACCTTACTAAGATGAACAAGATATAAGGAGAATTTTACTAGGGGAATTCTAGTAAAAAGCTTTGCTCTTCTAAAAAAAGAGATGTAGGAAGCTAACTGCTGCCTTCTTTATGAGGAGCCTCCTACCTCATTTGATGGCACTTGGAATTTCAGGTGCTACCTTACCACTAGTCTAAGCGAGACACCATTCTGAGGATGGCTGTGCAGAAAGATGAATGGAACCTTGGACAAGCTGACATTGCTGAACTGTTGACTTTGCCAACTTAGCAACCCCACTCCCTGCTGCTGGATCTTTGGGCTTTCTAAGAGAGAATAAGATCCTTCATTGCAGAAGTCTGATGAGCCAGGATTTTCTGTAGCTACAGCTGAAAACATTGAAAAGATACAACTTATTTGTAAATGGCCATGTTTTACAGAAAACTAATTGTATTAGAAAAATTCATTTTCTCCTCAGAAGATCATGAACTTCTTGAGGGCAGAGAGTGTATTTTGTGATTCACTGATGCTCAGAACCAGGCACAGTGAGTCCTTGTGATGTTGTTTTGTTTAGTTTTGTTTTCATTAAATTTTGGGATAACTCGTGGTATTCTTAAGGCCGCCTCTTCAAGTATGCTATAGCAATTTTCTCTGCTTTGCACTCTGAAGACCATACAGGTGAATAAGATTTGAATCTATCCTGAGACTTTGCTGAAGTTGCTTATCAGCTTAAGGAGATTTTGGGCTGAGACAATGGGGTTTTCTAAATATACAATCATGTCATCTGCAAAAAATCACAAGCATTCTTATACACCAGTAACAGACAAACAGAGAGCCAAATCAGGAATGAACTTCCATTCACAATTGCTTCAAAGAGAATAAAATACCTAGGAATCCAACTTACAAGGGATGTAAAGGACCTCTTCAAGGAGAAGTACAAACCACTGCTCAGTGAAATAAAAGAGGACACAAACAAATGGAAGAACATACCATGCTCATGGATAGGAAGAATCAATATCGTGAAAATGGCCATACTGCCCAAGGTAATTTATAGATTCAATGCCATCCCCATCAAGCTACCAATGAGTTTCTTCACAGAATTGGAAAAAACTGCTTTAAAGTTCATATGGAACCAAAAAAGAGCCCGCATCTCCAAGACAATCCTAAGTCAAAAGAACAAAGCTGGAGGCATCACGCTACCTGACTTCAAACTATACTACAAGGCTACAGTAACCAAAACAGCATGGTACTGGTACCAAAACAGAGATATAGACCAATGGAACAGAACAGAGTCCTCAGAAATAATACCACACATCTACAGCCATCTGATCTTTGACAAACCTGAGAGAAGCAAGAAATGGGGAAAGGATTCCCTATTTAATAAATGGTGCTGGGAAAATTGGCTAGCCATAAGTAGAAAGCTGAAACTGGATCCTTTCCTTACTCCTTATATGAAAATTAATTCAAGATGGATTAGAGACTTAAATGTTAGACCTAATACCATAAAAATCCTAGAGGAAAACGTAGGTAGTACCATTCAGGACATAGGCATGGGCAAAGACTTCATGTCTAAAACACCAAAAGCAACAGCAGCAAAAGCCAAAATTGACAAATGGGATCTAATTAAACTAAAGAGCTTCTGCACAGCAAAAGAAACTACCATCAGAGTGAACAGGCAACCTACAGAATGGGAGAAAATTTTTGCAATCTACTCATCTGACAAAGGGCTAATATCCAGAACCTACAAAGAACTCAAACAAATTTACAAGAATAAAACAAACAACCCCATCAAAAAGTAGGCAAAGGATATGAACAGACATTCCTCAAAAGAAGACATTCATACAGCCAACAGACACATGAAAAAATGCTCATCATCACTGGCCATCAGAGAAATGCAAATCAAAACCACAATGAGATACCATCTCATACCAGTTAGAACGGCGATCATTAAAAAGTCAGGAAACAACAGGTGCTAGAGAGGATGTGGAGAAATAGGAACACTTTTACACTGTTGGTGGGATTGTAAACTAGTTCAACAATTATGGAAAACAGTATGGTGATTCCTCAAGGATCTAGAACTAGATGTACCATATGACCCAGCCATCCCATTACTGGGTATATACCCAAAGGATTATAAATTATGCTGCTATAAAGACACATGCACACGTATGTTTATTGCAGCACTATTCACAATAGCAAAGACTTGGAATCAACCCAAATGTCCATCAGTGACAGATTGGATTAAGCAAATGTGGCACATATACACCATGGAATACTATGCAGCCATAAAAAAGGATGAGTTTGTGTCCTTTGTAGGGACATGGATGCAGCTGGAAACCATCATTCTTAGCAAACTATCACAAGAACAGAAAACCAAACACCGCATGTTCTCACTCATAGGTGGGAACTGAACAATGAGATCACTTGGACTCAGGAAGGGGAACATCACACACCGGGGCCTATGATGGGGAGGGGGGAGGGGGGAGGGATTGCATTGGGAGTTATACCTGATGTAAATGACGAGTTGATGGGTGCAGCACACCAACATGGCACAAGTATACATATGTAACAAACCTGCACGTTATGCACATGTACCCTACAACTTAAAGTATAATAATAATAAATAAATTTAAAAAAAAAAGATTTGAATCTATCTCCAAATAACTTTAAATATAGTAGAAGAGGCAGATGTACACACAAGGTACAATCCATGGAAAAATAGGAAATAGGAAGACCATTATGATATTTTCTATCAAGCAGAATTGAGTTTTTTGGCAAATAACCGTGAAATGAATCATAATGGCTTAAACATTAGAGATTGCTTTTCCTCACGTGACAGAATTTCTAGAGGTTACTGGAGTTAGTACAGGAGTTTAGAGGAATCAAGAGAATGTTTTGGAATCCTTTGGCTTTTTCCTTATCATTGAAAAGTGACCGCTGTATCTCATGCCATCACATCCTAATCAACACAAAAATATCTAGAAGAGATGATGCCAGCCATATCTCTCCTATTATCCATAAAAGTTTGGCAAGAAATGCCTCACAGTGATTTATACATAGACTTGTAGTTTAACTTAGGTCAAACAATCACTCTTATCTTTAAAGATGACCTGAGAAAAGGAGAATAAGTCTGTCAGTCACCTTCAGTTAGCCTTACCACTGCCCGAACAAAGAACGGGCAATTTTAAGCTTGAGAAGTAAAAGAGACTGAGAAAATAGACAGCTATTAGAGAACGCCACCTACCTGATGTATGACATTGAGCTGGAGCCTGGAAATAGTTGAGGCTAGAGAGGGAGGTAGAACGAGATTATGAGGCTGTGACTGGGCTGAGTAGCTTTGTCTATTCTCCAAGAGCAAAGGGGAAGAACATGGTCCCATGATGGTACACCCTGGGCACACTCAAAGACTGTGAGAAGGAAAGAGGAATTAATTTCATTTAAACATGATCACTTGACAAGACATCCACACTATGATATCTACAGTAGGTTTTATATGTTTTGTCTTGGAACTTGTCTTAGACATTTAGGTATTGAAAACACTAAGATGAAGAAGACAGAGAATTGCTTCATGCTTTTATTTCCCCCCACACCCTCCAAAAGGAAGTTGTTTAATAAAGTTGCTCTCCTCTGGAGGAATAAATTGTAAATGGGATTTAAGTTTTCATTAGTAGCGTATTATTGGGTAGCTATGTAGAGGTAAAGAACTTCAAGTTTAACCAGGACATTATCTGAATTTCCCAAAATATCAATTTTAAACATAACTCACTGTTACTAATGTTTGAAAATGCAACTTCACAAATTAATTGGGACATAATTCATAAACCACACAACCGTGCATTTAAAGGGTACAATTAAATGGTTTTATTAGGTTCACAGCTACCAGCAAAATCTGATTTTAGAACATTTTCACCCCGCAAAAAGAAGCACCGTGCCCATTGCCAGCCACTCCCATGACCCTCCATCTCCACCCTCCAGGTGCTAAGTAACGACTAATTTACATTTTGTCTCTATAGTTTTGCCTGTTCTTGACATTTCATACAAATAGAATCACATAACATATGATGATCTCTTGGGACAGGATCCTCTCATTTACCATGATGTTGTTAAGGTTCATCCTTGCTGTAGGATGCATCAGTAATTCATTTTTTTTAATGGATGAATGTTATGCTGTTGTTTAGATAGACCATAGTTTGTTTATGCATTCAAGTGGAGAGACATTTGGGTGGTTTTCATTCCATGATTGTTATGACTATATTGCTCTGAAAATTCTTGTACAAGCTTTTGTGTGCACACATTTTCATCTTTCTTAAGTGTATACCTAGGTGTGGAATTGCTGGGTCATTTAGTAACTATGTTTAGCTTTTTGAAGAACATCCAACTCTTTTCCAAAGTGGTTGCACTATTTTAGATTCTCACCAGGAATTATGAAGCTTTCCATTTCTCCACATCCTCGTCAACATTAGTTATTACTTGTCTTTTAATTGTAGCCACCCTAGTGGTTGTGAAGTATAACCTTACTGTGGTTTTGATTTGCATTTCCCTAATGGCTAACGATGTTGAGCATCTCTTCCTTTGCTAATTGTCCATCTGTGTACTTTTTAAAGAGAGAAATATCTTTTCAAATACTTTGTTGGAGAATGACATTCACTGGGGCAGGAGGCAGGGGTGAATGAGGCTAGAGATGGAAAGAGCTACACCCACATCTGAGCAGTTTTGTCCATTTCAGGTATTCTCACTGGTGACTTACACTCTAGAAATTATTGAGGACCCCAAAGGTGTTTTGTTTCTATACCTCAGGTGCATCTATATTTAATACATTATTATAACAATATTATATGATTATTATACTAATATATAACATTATTAATACAATATTAAACATTGAGATATTCAAAGTATTTGTTATTTCATTTAAAACTAACAAAAACAAACCTATTAAAAGTGAATATACATAAAATATTTTTATGAAGATTACATTTTTCAAAAAAAATTACTCTGAGGATACCAGCATCATACTATATTTTTGCAATTATGCATAATGTTTTCTTTAATAGAAGACAGCAGGATTCTCATCTCTGCTTCTGCATTCCATCTGAGACAAGATGTTTGAATTGAAGCAAATGAGAAACATTAAAAAAAATGAAGTAAATAAAGAAGCTATGGCTTCACCCCAGTACATTGTTGGCAGGAGAAACAGCGGCAAATGCAGGAAACTAAAGGAAAATCAGTGTTGCTAGAGAGAGATACGGAACTGGAGCCTGGAATGAGTTGAGGCTGGAGAGGGAGGTAGGACAAGACTTTGAGGCTGTAGCTGGGCTGAATGGCTTTGTCTATTCTCCAAGAGCAAAGGGAAGAACGTGGCCCCATGACAGTGCGTTTTGGGCAAATGAGACTTCTGAACTGGGGACCTTCAAACAGGAGGGCCCACATTACCAGCCATGTAGGAAGCCTGGAATGAGTTGAGGCTGGAGAGGGAGGTAGGACAAGACTTTGAGGCTGTAGCTGGGCTGAATGGCTTTGTCTATTCTCCAAGAGCAAAGGGAAGAACGTGGCCCCATGACAGCGCGTTTGGGCAAATGAGACTTCTGAACTGGGGACCTTGAAACAGGAGGGCCCACATTACCAGCCATGTAGGAAGCATCTGTTCAGTGGCAGAATGCAAAGAGGATGGTAGGGGGGCACTGCCTCCCCGTGTAACCGTAATAGGTCCCTACCCAACACATGCAGCAAGTCAACCCCTGGAGGCACGGGGTTGCAGCAGAGAAAGGGCTTTAATCATAAGGCCACCAAAGGAGGACATGGGAGGAAACCTCAAATCCGTCTCCGCCAGGAATTTGGGGCTAGGGTTTGAAGAGATTTGGAGTGGGCTGAAGGGTAGAAATTGTTGATTGGTTGAAGAATGCAGGGCAAAGCCATGGGCCTGGGAGAGGAAGAAGCTGTATTCTCATGCTGATCTCATTCCTCTGTTGGGGGTCTACACACTAGTTGCTAGAATTTGGGGTCTGAAAAACATCCTAAGCAATCCATAAACAAAAGCCCCATGAGCTGATTGTCAGAGGTACTGTCGACAGGAGCAATGGGAATGCAAGTCAATCCTTCAACGGTCTCATGACCCTGTGTCCAAAATCCTGTCTGTAGGAGCAACAGGAAAGCACCAGGTGAGGAACTGGTGCTACTGGGCTTCTAGCAACAAGGAAGGGGCCAGAGTACAGCCTGAGGCATCCTTACCTGTAACTCTATTTCTGTCCAAAACCTTGCATGCAATTCTTATCAATCCTGGGGGGATGGCTTCACCCAGGGCCTGACATGGGAAAGGCTGCTGAGGTCAATAGTGACAGCAGCGGCAGCCCTGGCAGTGGAGGAAGTCACCATGGGTGACTGAGAGGTGTCTCTTTCCAAGTTCTGTGCTGAGTGCACATTGCAGTTTGGTTTTTTTGCGGGAAGGAGATTCTGAAATTGAGTTTAGCATGCAAGACATTTATTTGGGAGTGTCCTCGATATAAACATCTATGGGAGAAGGGGGAGAAAGCTGGCAGAGCAGGATGTTGTGCTGGGAGGTGGTCCCGGAGGCCTCAGCCCATTCTGTTTGTGCTCAGGAGCCCACATGGCCTGTCAGAGCTGTGCTGCATCGGGTCAGGCATTTACTCCTCAGCAATGGTAACCACCCAAGAGGTCCACCTTGCCCACTGCCTAAACACAGTGGATTCATCAAGACAGGGGAATTGCAATAGAGAAAGAGTAATTCACACAGGTCCAGCTGTACGGAAGACCTGAGTTTTATTATTACGCAAATGAGTATCCCTGAGCATTTAGGGAGCAGAGTTTTTAAGGACAACTTGGTGGTTTGGAGGAAGCCAGTGAGCCAGGAGTGCTGACTGGTCAGGGATGAAATCACAGGGAGTCGGAGCTGTCTTCTTGCACTGAGTCAGTTCCTCGGTGGGGGTCACAAGATCAGATGAGTCAGTTTATCAATCTGGGTGGTGCCGGCTGATCCATCAGGTGCAGGGTCTGCAAAATGTCTCAAGCACTGACATTAGGGGCAGCTTAGGGAGGGTCCAAATCTTGTAGCCTCCAGTTGCATGACTCCTAAACCATAATTTCTAATCTTGTGGCTAATGTTAGTCCTACAAAGGCAATGTAGTCCCCAGGCAAGAAGGAGGTCTGCTTTGGGAAAGGGCTGTTTCCATCTTTGTTTAAACTATTAACTTTGTTTAAACTATATAAAACTATGTCGTTGTTTAAACTATATAAAACTATATCCTTGTTTAAACTATAAACCAAGTTTCTCCCAAAGTTAGTTCAGCCTAAGTCTAGGAATGAACAAGGACAGCTTGGAGGTTAGAAGCAAGATGGAGTCAGTTAAGTTAGATCTCTTTCACTGTCTCAGTCATAATTTTGCAAAGGCAGTTTCACAATTATTACTATTATTGACTGTGAGCCACCCCTAAAAGGGCATGACCTTGGTGGGAAAGATTTTCTTCACTGGCAACAAAGCAGACGAGATTTGAGAGCTGTCTTCTGGTCATTTGTGACCTAAAGCTGAGCTGCACGTGTGGGATCAGGTGGTCTCGGGTCCACATGCCCCTGTCACCATGGTGTTTTAAATACTTCATCTCATTTGCTCTTCATATCAACCGTACGAAGCAGTGACTTTATTTTCCTCTTTGACAGGTGAAGAAACAGACTCAGAATAGTCCTTGAGCTTGCCACTGGGAAGTGAAAATCAATTGCTTGAATAAATGTAAGGACTCAGGTAAGAGGCATGGGTACAGACCAAGACAGCCCTAATGTCCCTCTTGGTTTAACTCTTCTTGCTGCCTCCGGGTCCCTGGTTTCCCTATTCTTAGAGCATTTACTTTAGAAGACTTGCCACTGGGGCTCTTTCTTTGCCCCTTGGAGATGCAAATCTGTTCCAAATCCTCCTGCCAGAGTTAAAAACCTGGCCCGTCTTTCTCAAGGACCTGGGAGCCATTCCTTTGAAATGTAGTCATCCAGGAACATGGGCTGCCCTCTCTCCCTGTCTCTGTGGGAGGGAAGGAGCCTAACTTCAGCGGGAATCTTGCTCCAAGTGTTAAAATTCCCTCTTGTCGTAAAGATACAAGAAAGTTCACTTTTTCTCTGGGGAAAGCCGATTCACCAAGAAGGATGGCCTACAATTCCCTGACCCCGGGTCTTCACACACACACACACACACACACACACACACACACACACACACACGCACGCACTTCAGAGAAGCTGTGCTCAAACTGAGTTGAGTTCTGGTCTCTTTACCGTATTGCAGTAGCTTTGAACGAAGCCTTCCGTAACTCTGCCCAGTGCAATTCAGTTTTGACGGTTCCGTTCAAAATCGTGGGCTGGAAGATACGCTGGAATCAGGTTTAGAAACTCTAATGCATAGGTGAATGAGATAGGCAAGGAGAATTTGGCCATATACAAGATGGAATGGGGAAGATGCTGGAAGGTGGAGACCCCACTAGGGGAGTGAATAGCGTCTCCCCAAAATTACTTCTGACACCCAACTTCTGGCACCTATGAGCCTTATTTTGGAACTAGGATTTTTGCAGGTGTAATTGAGCTAAAGATCTTGAGATCATACCATCCTTGATTTAGGGTGGGCCCTAAATCTAAATATTGGTGTCCTTATAAAATAAAGCAGGGGAAGATTTGAGACACAGGGAAGGAGGCCTGTGAAGACAGAGGTGGAGACGAGAGTGCAGCTGCCACCAGTCGAGGCAGGAAGACCTGGAGGCAGCACAGGCAAGGGAGGATCCTCCCCTAGAGCCTTCAGAGAGAGTGTGACTCTGCCGGCCAAACTTCCGGCTTCCTGTACTGTGAGAGAATCAACCTGTATTGTTTCAGGCTGTTAAGTTTGTTGCGTCTGCCTCAGGAAATGAAGGCACCCATCTAAAAGCTCCATGGTCGTTACTCTGAAGAAATGTGTTAGTAGATCCCTTAGATTTGCCAAAAAGTGCCAGAAGTCTGTCATTTGTTGTCAGATCCTTTTATTTTTAATTTTATTTTTTAATTCTTAATTTTTACTTTTTATATTTTATTATTTATTTATTTATTTATTTTGAGACAGAGTCTCACTCCATCAACCAGGCTGGAGTGCAGTGGCAGGATCTCAGCTCACTGCAGTCTCTGCCTCCCAGGCTCAAGTGATGCTCCCACCTCAACCTCCTGAGTGGCTGAGACCACAGGCACTCCCCACCACAACAGGCTAATTTTTTGTATTTTTGGTAGAGAGGGGATGTCACTATGTTGCCCAGGGTGGTTTTGAACTCCTGAGCTCCACAATCTACTTACCTCACTCAGCCTTCTAAAGTGCTGGGTTACAGGCTTGGGCCATCACACCTGGCCTTAGATCCTTTTATTTTTAAATGTCAGCAAACAACTGATGTTTTTTCCTCAGTTCTTTGCAGGCCAGCATGTAAGGGGGAAAGCAGGTAAGAAATAAGCCTCCGGGGGCAGGCACAGGCTCCAAGTACCACATTAAGAACCTAGATTTGATTTCGAATTTGAGCTGCATTGAATTGTTTCAGGTGAGTGGTGAGTTCTGCCTGATGGGGTGACAGTTGTTGGTCCTGAATATGTTTACTGTCCTCCTAATTCAAGGTCAGAGGGAGCATCTTTCTTTTTTTTTTTTTTTTTTTTTTTAAGACGGAGTCTTGCTCTGTCGCCCAGGCTGGAGTGCAGTGGTGCAATCTCGGCTCACTGCAAGTCTGGCCTCCTGGGTTCACGTCATTCTCCTGCCTAAGCCTGCTGAGTAGCTGGGACTACAGGCACCCGCCAACAAGCCCGGCTAATTTTTTTTTGTATTTTTATTAGAGACGGGATTTCACTGTGTTAGCCGGGATGGTCTCAATCTCCTGACCTTGTGATCCACCTGTCTCAGCCTCCCAGAATGCTGGGATTACAGGTGTGAGCCACAACGTCCGGCGGGAGCATCTTTTGCTACTTAAGACGTGGACCTGTGTCTCAGCCTAGTAGTGTGAAAGAATGAACCTGGATAGTTGAGTAGAAGGCACATCACACAAAACACTGAAACTGCCTTTGCAAAAGTTAGAGCAGTGAGAGAAGTCTTGTATGGCTGACTCCATCTTGCCTCAAGCCTCGCAGGCCAGCTATCTTCACTCATTCCGGAGCACAGGCCAAGCTAACCATGGGAGGAATTTATAGTTTAACTGAGAGCAAGGATGATTAATAGTGCCTTCCTAAAACTAATTCCTCCTTGCTCAGGGACCAAAAACTGATGAAAGGCCTGCAGATGAGGATCATGGGAGGAGCCTGAATTCTGCTAAAATGTAGGCATCGTTTCTATCATCCTTACTATCAAGAGTCATGTAGTCAGAGGTCACAAGATTTGAGCTGCCCCCAATTGCTCCTATGGATAACTTCACTACTATAGAGCCTAAGATTGGTCTCTCAAGATGTTTTTCAGACCTTTGCGTTCTGGCAATCAACTGACCTCACCTGGACTCGTGAGTCATGACTGAACCCATCCTGTGGCCCCACCTGGAGATAAACTCAGCACACAAGGATCATTTTCCACACTTCTATGATTTCATATCCAACCAATTAATGGCACCCATTTTCTAGCCTCCTGTTCACCAAAGCATCTTTGAAAAATCCTAACCTCTAAGCCTTCGGGAAGACTGATTTGAGTAATAACTCTGTTCCCTGCATGGCTGGCCTAGTTTCAATTAAACTGTTTCTTTACTGCAATACCATTGTCTCAGCGAACTGGTTTTGTCTGTGCAATGGGCAGAAAGAACCTCTCTGGTGAGCATCTCCACACATTCAGGAATTGTCTATCTAAGACAATGGAGTTATCTTCACCCTCAACAAATGTCTCAACTGTGACATTTTAAGCAAATCTTAACTTTGACTTATGAATTCAAGAAGGAAAAAAAAAGTAAGAAACTGTGATTGTAATAGTTCCTCTGGACGTCCTCCCCACTGGAGACAGGCTCCCTTGCTGTTGTGTGGTCACTGTTCCCATTAACCTAATGAAATCTACACTTGCAAATGAAGTCCTGGGGTCCGGACTAAATGTTCAGAGTCTGGCCACATGCTAATATTTCATGTGCTAGCCCATATCTTTAAATAGACTCATGGAAATGTGTTAAATGATATAACAGAATAAAAATCAAGCTTAACTTAAAGATGCGTCTTTTTTTTTTCTATATGAGGAAATAAAGCAATTGAACATTTCTTTGCACTTTATGTTAAATTAAATCCTAACACGTATAGAAAAAAGAAAAAATGCACTCTGATGATGAAGGAACTGAGTGCAAGGGTTTTTTTTTTTTTTTTTTTGAAAAGGGGTCCCCCCCTCCCCCCAGGCCAGAATGCAGTGGTGTGATCTCGGCTCACTGCAACCTCTGCCTCCTGGGTTCAAGTGATTCTCCTGCCTCAGCCTCCTGAGTAGCTGGGACTACAGGCAAGTGCCACCACGCCTGTGTTAGCCAGGATGGTCTCGATCTCCAGCCAGTGTCGTTTTAGTGAATGAAAACAGTGAATCAAAACCCACAAAAAACCGTTTTTGGCATTCAATTGGTTTTTATTGTATTTGAAGATAATCTCAGCCATTTGCTTTGCATTGGAATTCACTTTGTTTTGATCTGTTTTGCTAACAAATCAGACATTCAGTTTTGCGCACCCCAGGGGCAGGCAGCACACCTGTTTTATAAACCGGTGTCTACCCATTGCTTTGCAGAATACCAGACACGGGTGCTCCAATCCACACAGTGTTGAGGCAGTGAGGTTTGTGTTTCAGGGACTTCAGAATTCCTGAATGTACTGGTATTGATAAAAGGGGATGAGATGAAGTAGAACGATCGTAAACTTAGAGGTTGGTAACATGTGTCCTAGCCCCTTGTCTGTGGTAAATCTCAGGAAAACAGTATGCCCTTCTTGGGTTTCATTATCTCATCTGTAAATGAAACTGTTAGACAACGTCAGTACAGAGGACATGTGCTTTGACTGGAATGTGAGATAATTTTAGGTGTTATCAATCTTAATGTTAAATAATATGGCCGGGTGCAGTGGTTCACACCTGTAATCCCAGCACTTTGGTAGGCTGAGGTGGATGGATCACGAGGTCAAGAGATCCAGATCTTCCTGGCTAACATGGTGAAACCTCATCTCTACTAAAAATACAAAAATTAGAGCACACCTGTAATCCCGGCTACTCGGGAGGCTGAGACAGGAGAATTGCTTGAACCTGGGAGGCGGAGGTTGCAGTGAGCCGAGGTCATGCCATTGCACTCCAGCCTGGTGACAGAGCAAGACTCCATCTCAAAAAAAAAAAAAAAAAAAAGGTTAAATAATATTATGAGGAGTAATTTCCCATTAGCATCTTCTTTTTTCCTTCTGGTGATACAGAAGGATCATCTTTTATTGTAATAGCATTTTTTTACACTTTTTGAACTCCTATTTAAAAGAACAAATCCATGTTCAGAATTTTGGAGGTATGATTATGTAGGTAGAGCTCTATGAAATTGCTCATCTTTATTATTTTTGTGGCAAGATGTCATTTTTTTCACTTAGAGTTCAAGAAAAGGTTCATTTTTAAATAGATGAATTTAAACGCAACAGTGTGTCAATTTATAGATAAATACTGAGAAACAGAATAGGTAGAACTTAGGAGTGGCAACATTTGCTGGTAGTGCATAAGTCAGTGATATTCATGGGATCCTGCAGGCTGGTGTGTCAGGACCTTTGTCATCTTAAAATTGGACCTCTCTGTCTACTGTATTCACCTTTCTTTCGAAAAGTGCTGTAGTTTTCTTGAAAGTGGAAAAATAAATATACCTAAACACACACACAAACAAAAACTGCATGGATCAATTTCTCTTGCAGGTAGACATCACCATGTGACTCAACAGCAGCCAATAAGATGGAAATAAAGGCTATGAAGTTATCGGATGGCATCTACAAGGAATACTTAGATGAGGAGGTGACTCTGGTGGCAATTGTTCTTTTGTCTTTCTCACCTTCCTTCTTGCCCTGTCTGGAATGCTGAAGTGATGGCTGGTATACAGATGACTTCTTGTGATGTTGAGATAAACGTGAGAATAAAAGTCAGCGATTACAGATGGCAGAGAAGAGAGAGAAAGATAGGATGTAGGTGGATATTGATGGAACTAAGTTTCTATTACACAAGTTCTACCACTAACCTCTGGACTTTATGATATTTGAGGGAGAAATAAACTCCTATTTTAGAAGAGATCTATGTTACCTGCAACTGAACAGAATGCCTAGTTGGCACATCCTATGTGCTCCAAACCTTCCTTAATTTCTATGTGTAAGGCATACTTAGCCTTTACCCATTATTCTGTTCACATCCATTCACCCTAACGGCCTCCCAACTCTTTAGTAAAGAGTTTACTATAGTCTACTCTATTACCAAGGCAGATTCTGGAGCAAGCCCCACAAATCATAGATTGAATATCCACTCATCACAAGAGAGAGATTTGAAGATACTTCGGTCCAAACACATTTTAAATTTCCAGCATCTTTGGTGGACGTTCGTGGTGGTTGATAGGGTTTAAATGACTTGTGATTCAAGCTCCATATTAGAATGTAACAGTACAAAAGTTCGTGTATTTTTTTTTATTTATTTTACTTTAAGTTCTGGTATACATGTGTAGAACATGCAGGTTTGTTACATAGGTATACATGTGCCATGGTGGTTTGCTGCACCTATCAAACCGTCACCTAGGTTTTAAGCCCCACATGCATTAGGTATTTGACCTAATGCTCTCCCTCGTCTTGCCCCCAGACCCCTGACAGGGCCCAGTGTGTGATGTTCCCCTCCCTGTGTCCATGTGTTCTCATTGTTCAACTCTCACTTATGAGTGAGGACATGTGGTGTTTCATTTTCTGTTCCTGTGTTAGTTTGCTGAGAATGATGGCTTCCAGCTTCATCCATGTCCCTGCAAAGGACACAAACTCACTATTTTTTATGGCTGCATAGTATTCCATGAGTCTGGATTTGGTTATAGATAGAGCTGGATGTGCCTTAGCTATATCTAATGGGTTTTGACATGTTATATCAATTTATTACTGCTTTTGTAAATGAATATATTAAGAAGAAAAATTACAAATGAACCTTTCTTTACAAACTATTAGGATAAGCAAGTTCGTTATTAAAAAATGGATGTTTGCAACATACAGAGTAATTCCTTTCAGGAAATTAAAAATGATTAAAAATGGGGGGCGGAGCAAGATGGCCGAATAGGAACAGCTCCAGTCTCCAACTCCCAGCGCAAGCGACACAGAAGACCGGTGATTTCTGCATTTTCAACTGAGGTACTGGGTTCATCTCACTGGGGAGTGCCGGACGATCGGTGCTGGTCAGCTGCTGCAGC